>NC_143039.1:59348614-59426114 GCF_057628025.1 Oncorhynchus mykiss
CAGGAGTATGAAGTAACTGAGGTAGACATGTAACTAGGAATAAAGTGACAGATACTACACAGCGTATGTGATGAGTCAAAGTTAGTGCAAAAAGGGTCAATGCAGATAGTCACAGAGTTAATTATTCACCAGTCTTATGGCTTGGGGGTAGAAGCTGTTCAGGGTCCTGTTGGTTCCAGACAGTATCGCTTGCTGTGCGGTAGCAGAGAGAACAGTCTATAACTTAGGTGGCTGGAGACTTTGGCAATTTTTAGGGCCTTCCTCTGACACCGCCTTGTATAGAAGTCCTGGATGGCATGAAGCTTGACCCAGTGATGTACTGGGCCGTACACACTACCTTCTGTATCGCCTTGCGGCCGGATGCCAAGCAGTTTCCATACCAAGTGGTGATGCAGCCAGTCAAGATGCTCTCAATGGTGCAGCTATAGAACTTTTGGAGGATCTGAGGGCCCATGACAAATCTTTTCAGCCTCCTGAGTGGGAAGAGGCATTGTCGTGCCCTCTTTTTAAATGTTTTATTTCACCTTAATTTAACCAGGTAGGCCAGTTGAGAACAAGTTCTCATTTACAACCGCGACCTTTGTCTTGCTGACGTTGAGGGAGAGGTAGTTGTCTCTCTGACCTCCTCCCTATAGGCTGTCTCGTCGTCATTGGTGATCAGGACTATCACCTTTCTGTCATAAGCAGCATATCACCCTGCATCCCAATCCTGGCTTTCCTCTGAAGCTAAGCTGGGTTGGTCCTTGTCGGTCCCTGGATGGGATACCAGAGGCTGCTGGAAGTGGTGTTGGAGGGCCAGTAGGAGGACCTTCTTCCTCTCTTCAAAAAAAATAAATGTCCCAGGCCAGTGATTGGGACATTGCCCTGCGTAAGGTGATGTCTTTCGGATGGGACGTTAAACGGGTGTCCTGACTCTTTGTGGACACTAAAGATCCCATGGCACTTATCGTAAGAGTAGGGGTGTTAACCGTGGTGTCCTGGCTACATTCCCAATCTGGCCCTCATACCATCAAGGCAACCTAGTCATCCCCAGCTTCCAATTGGCTCATTCATCCCCTCCCGCTCCCCTATAACTATTCCCCTGGCTATATACAGGGAGTACCAGTACTGTTGTGTCGTCAGCAAATTTGATGATGGTGTTGGAGTCATGTGCTCCCCTGTAACTATTCCCTTGGTTGTTGCTGAAAATGAGAATGTGTCCTCAATCAACTTACCTGGGAAAATAAGGGGGGGGGAAATGTATGATGGTGTTGGAGTCGTGGGTGAATAGGGAGTATAGGAGGGTACTAAGCACTCTCCCCTGAGGGGCCCCTGGGTTGAGGGTCAGCATGGCAGGTGTGCTGTTGCCTACCCTTACCACCTGGGGGGGGGCAGTCAGGAAGTCCAGGATCCAGTTGCAGAGGGAAGTGTTCAGTTACAGGGTCCTTAGCTTTGTGATGAGCTTGGAGGGCACTATGGTGTTTAACGCTGAGCTGTAGTCAATGAACAGCATTCTCACATAGGTGTTCCTCTTGTCCAGGTAGGAGAGGGCAGTGTGGAGTGCAATAGAGATTGTCATCTGTGGATATGTTGGGGCGGTATTCAAATTGGAGTGGGTCCAGGGTGTCTGGGATAATGGTGTTGATGTGAGCCATGACCAGCATTTCAAGCACTTCTTGGCTACAGATGTGAGTGCTATGAGGCGATAGTCATTTATACAGGTTATTGTAGCATTTTTGGGCACAGGGACTATGGTGGTCTGCTTGAGCATGTAGGTACTACAGACTTGGCCAGGGAGAGGTTGAAAATGTCAGTGAAAACACTTGCCAGCTGTAATTCGTCTGGCCCTGTGGTCTTGTGAATGTTAACCTGTTTAACCTTTTACTGCATAGGTTAAATCAGGGTCACACAGAGTGATTATTAGTAGTCTTAAACAAATCTACTTTGAAACACAAGTACTTTATTTCCCTACCTCAAAAAGGAAGACACCTGTACCATGTCTGATATACAGTTGAAATGCATAACATTTTGAGGTTGCATTCCAATATTACACTTAATATTCATCACATAAGACTGAAATATAACAAAAGTGTTTGACATAGAAACACGGGATTTTCATCATTTTAAAAATATGAACATTCCACCCATGAGGCCAAAGAGGGCACTTTTGGTAATTGACTGCAGGAAAGGGCTACAGGTCGTACAACGGGCTACAGAGAACGTAATCAGCTTCAATGATAGTTTGTAAGCCCTGCCACATTCTCAGAGCCGGCGTAGTAGTAGTTTCATTGGAGGGTAGCGGGATTTCTTAGAAGCATCCAGATAAGTGTCCTGCTCCTTGAAAGCTGCAGCTCTAGCCTTTAGCTCAGGCCAAGATGTTGCCTGTAATCCATGGCTTTTGGTTGGGATATGTACATACCGTCACTATGGGGACGACATCATCAATGCACTTATTAATGAAGCTGGTGACTGATGTGGTAAACTTCTCAATGTCATCGGATGAATCCCGGAACACATTCCAGTCTGTGCTAGCAAAACAGTCCTGTAGCTCAGCATCCACTTCATCGTACCACCTTCGTATTCAGCGCGTCACTGGTACTGTTTGAGTTTTTGCTTGTAAGCAGGAATCATGAGGATAGAGTTAAAGGCAATTTATGCTTGAACCAAAAATGTGGTCGGAGGCTCCGTATTGAGGGTGTGACGCAGCGCCGTGTGTCTCAAAAATGTTGTAACAATGCGGAATGCTCCGTATAGCTCTGCATTGACATGTTTGGTTGACGGTTGGTGGTGTTGGACCTCACTTCCTTGACAACTTCCTTCACAACAGGTCTGCTCTGCTACGCGAAGCACAAGAAGTATAAATGCCCTGACTTCTGCAGAAGTCATATTGTAGTAAAGGCTGTGTGGCCACTGCAGACATCGGATTGACCATGTAGAGCATTTTGTGGTCATATTTGCCAAATGGAGGGCCAGGGAGAGCTTTGTATGTGGAATAAAGATGATCTAGAGTTTTTTGCCTTTAGTTGCACAGGTGACATGCTGGTAGAAATGAGGTAAAACAGATTTCTGTTTTCCTGCATTAATATCACCGACCACTAGGAGCGCTGCCTCTGGATAAGTATTTTCTTGTTTGCTTATTCCCTATACAGCTCATTGAGTGTGGTCTTATTGACAGCACCAGTTTGTGGTGGTAAATAGAGAGCTACGAAAAATATAGATGAAAACTATTTTGGTCAATTGTATGGTTTACAGCTTATCATAAGCTATTCTAACTCCGGTGAGCAAAACCTCCCACCTTGAGCTTACCCGACGCTGCCGTCCTGTCGTGCCGATGCATATTATCCATGTCCTTATTCAGCCACAACTCCGAGAAACATAGGATATTACAGTTCTTTACGTCCCGTTGATAGGATTTATGTAATTGTAAAGTAGAAATCTTCATCCAAATCGAGATTAGTGGTCACTGTTCTGATGTCCAGAAGCTCTTTTCGGTCATAGGAAACGATGGCAGAAACATTATGTACAATTAAGATCATCCAAAAAAAAAGCCCCATAAAATTACAGAGTTGGTCAGGAGCCCGTAAAACGGTAGCTATGGTCTCTCTTTCTCTGGTCTCTCTTTCTCTGGTATCTCTGTCTCTGGTCTCTCTCTCTTTCTCTGTCTCTGGTCTCTCTGTCTCTGGTCTCTTTCTCTCTACTTAAGATTTTACTCACTATTCTGATCTCTTTTCCCTGTCCCATTGTCATTTTATCTGTCCCCCTGCTTGTCTCACTGTCCCCTCTCTCTCTCTCTCCCTCCCTTTCTTTCTTCCTTCCTTCCTTCCTCCCTCTCTCTCTCTGTCTCTCTCAGCAGGGAGGTAAAGGATTGTGGTGCTCTCTCCCCTGGCTCCCTACTTCCTCACGCATCATCATCGCCAACAAACCCTGGCTCCGATTGGTCCTCACCATGACAACCACCGCTCTTATACTGGTCATGGCTGTGTTCAACATGGTGTGTGTGTGTGTGTGTGCGCGCGCGTGTGAGTGTAGAGGATGTGCCAGGCAAAACTGGCAGGCGAGTCTTCCGTTATAGCCATCGAAATGGTACTTGCAATGTAATGAATGTCATTCCACTGGTAGATCACACTGGAATACAGCCTAGTAGGGGTAAAAATCTAACTTCTCTTCTTTCTCTCTTCAAAAACCTCTTTCCAGTTCTTCCTGGAAGATGAGGTTTTGACCACACACCCTACCATGAACCTGACCAATGACAGCATTCTCAGCTCCCACAGCCACACCCACCTCACAGATGGAAATAAGTTCTACTTACCTGTGAGTACATCTACCAGCCGTGTAGGCACAGGTGGGCCACCCACAGGGAAGCCAAGCCCAAGTCCAATCAAACTGGAAAATCTGTTTAAAAAAATGTATTCTCTCTACTTGTCAGTCAAATCAATAAAATGTCATTTGTCACATGCTTTGTAAATAACAGGTGTAGACTAACAGTGAAACGCTTACTTTCGGCTCCTTTTCCAACAATGCATAGTTATAGAAATATACAAATAACATGGCTATATACAGGGAGTACCAGTACTGTTGTGTCGTCAGCAAATGTGACAATGGTGTTGGAGTCATGCGCTCCCCTGTAACTATTCCTTTGGTTGTTGCTGAAAATGAGAATGTGTCCTCAGTCAGCTTACCTGGTAAAATAAGGGGGGAAAAATGTATGATGGTGTTGGAGTCGTGGGTGAACAGGGATTACTGGAGGGGATTAAACACACACCCCTGAGGGGCCCCCGTGTTGATGCTCAGTGTGGCGGATGTGTTGTTGTCTACCCTCACCGCTTGGGGGAGGCCCGTCAGGAAGTCCAGGATGCGGTTGCAAAGGGAGGTGTTCAGTCAAAGGGTCCTGAGTTTGATGATGAGTTTGGAGGAGACTATGGTGTTGAATGCTGCGCTGTAGTCAATGAACAGCATTCTTACATGGGTATTCCTTTTGTCCAGGTGGGTGAGGGTAGTATGGAGTGCAATAGATCTTGATTTTGATCTGTTGGGGTGGTATGTGAATTGGAATGGGTCCAGGGTGTCTGGGATGATGGTGTTGATGTGAGCCATGACCAGCCTTTCAAAACCTGTCATGGCTATAGATGTGAGTTCTAAGGGGTGAAAGTCATTTAGGCAGGTTACCTTGGTGTTCTTGGGCACAGGGACTATGGGGGTCTGCTTGAAACAAGTTGGTATTACAGACCTTGGCATGGGTCCCCAGATCCCCAAAAGTTGCACCACCAGGAGCATCCTGTTGGAATCGGCTAAACTTTGAACATTGAGATATTAAATAAATGATAGAGAGGAAGCTTTGAATAGAAAGAGTCTGTAGAAAGCCAGAAGGCTTAGGAATGTGTTTGATGGAGGAGAGGAGAGCGACGTGTTGATATAGGGAAGACAGATGGATATGTGTGGATTTGTTGAAGGAGGGGTTGAGGTCAGGAGGTGAGGGGTGAGGTCAGTTCCCCTTAAGGGAGTAATCAGGATTTAGTATCTGGTTACCTTGTTCCTGTTGGGCATAAACTAAGGATGGAGAGAGGGAATGTCTTAAGTAGGATGTATATAACTGTGATGGAGAAAAATGTTTTGCGGTCTGATTACAGCTGTACAGAACCTTTGGGTGTCCGTGGGTTATTAACCTCTCTAGTGTCCGTGGGTTATTTACTCTGAAAAATAAGAACCTAACAATCCTGACCGGTTGCATCAGCGCCTGGTATAGCAACTGCTCGGCATCCAACCTTTAGTCACTACAGAGGGTAGTGTGTACGGCCCAGTACATCAGTGGGGCCAAGCTTCTTGCCATCCAGGACCTACAGTTGAAGTCGGAAGTTTACATACACCTTAGCCAAATACATTTAAACTCAGTTTTTCACAATTCCTGACATTTAATCCAAGTAAAAATTCCCTGTTTTAGGTCAGTTAGGATCACCACTTTATTTTAAGAATGTGAAATGTCAGGATAATAGTAGAGAGAATGATTTATTTCAGCTTTTATTTCTTTCATCACATTCCCAGTGGGTCAGAAGTTTACATTAGTATTTGGTAGCATTTCCTTTACATTGTTTAACTTGGGTCAAACGTTTCGGATAGCCTTCCACAAGCTTCCACAATAAGTTGGGTGAATTTTGGCCCATTCCTACTGACAGAGCTGGTGTAACAGAGTCAGGTTTGTAGGCCTCCTTGCTCGCACATGCTTTTTCAGGTCTGCCTACATATTTTCTATAGGATTGAGGTCAGGGCTTTGTGATGGCCACTCCAATACCTTGACTTTGCTGTCCTTCAGCCATTTTGCAACAACTTTGGATGTTTGTTTGGAGTCATAGTCCATTTGGAAGACCCATTTGTGAGCAAGCTTTAACTTCCTGACTGATGTCTTGAGATGTTGCTTCAATATATCCACCTAATTTTCATCCCTCATGATGCCATCTATTTTGTGAAGTGTACCAGTCCCTCCTGCAGCAAAGCACCCCGACAACATGATGCTGCCACGCCCGTGCTTCACGGTTGGGATGGTGTTCTTCGGCTTGCAAGCCTCCCCCTTTTTCCTCCAAACATAATGATGGTCATTAACAGTTCTATTTTTGTTTCATCAGACCATAGGTCTTTCTCCAAAAAGTACCATCTTTGTCCCCGTGTGCAGTTGCAAACCGTAGTCTGGCATTTTTATGACGGTTTTGGAGCAGTGGCTTCTTCCTTGCTGAGCGGCCTTTCAGGTTATGCTGATATAGGACTCATTTTACTGTGTTTATAGATACGTTTGTAACTGTTTCCTCCAGTATCTTCACACTGTCCTTTGCTGTTCTAGCTTCTACCCCCAAGCTACAAGACTGCTGAACAATTAATTAAATAGCCACCCGGACTATTTACATTGACACCCTCCCCCTTTGTTTTTACACTGCTGCTATTCGCTATTCATTAGTTATGCAAAGTCACTTTACCCCCACCTACATTTACAAATGACCTTGACTAACCTGTACCCCTGCACATTGATTTGGTACCGGTACTCCCTGAATATAGCCTCGTTAGTGTTATTTTATTGTGTTATTATTTTCTTCTCTTTTTTACTTCAGTTTATTTAGTAAATCTTTTCTTAACTTTATTTCTTGAACCTGATTGTTGGTTCAGTGTTTGTAAGTCAGCATGTCACGGTAAGGTTTACACCTGTCGTATTCGGCGCATGTAACACATACAATTTGATTTGATTTGAATTGATGTCTGTGTCCAGTGGGATATGTCACTGTCCTTCTATGACTATATGCACCATGTCACTGTGCTTCTATGGCTATATGCACCATGTCACTGTCCTTCTATGACTATATGCACCATGTCACTGTGCTTCTATGGCTATATGCACCACGTCACTGTGCTTCTATGGCTATAGGCACCATGTCACTGTCCTTCTATGACTATATGCACCATGTCACTGTGCTTCTATGGCTATATGCACCACGTCACTGTGCTTCTATGGCTATATGCACCATGTCACTGTGCTTCTATGGCTATATGCACCATGTCACTGTGCTTCTATGACTATATGCACCATGTCACTGTGCTTCTATGACTATATGCACCATGTCACTGTCCTTCTATGGCTATATACACCATGTCAGTGTGCTTCTATGACTATATGCACCATGTCACTGTGCTTCTATGACTATATGCACCATGTCACTGTGCTTCTATGACTATATGCACCATGTCACTGTGCTTCTATGACTATATGCACCATGTCACTGTGCTTCTAAGGCTATATGCACCATGTCACTGTGCTTCTATGACTATATGCACCATGTCACTGTGCTTCTATGACTATATGCACCATGCCACTGTTCTTCTATGTCTATATGCACCATGTCACTGTCCTTCTATGGCTGTATGCACCATGTCACTGTGCTTCTATGGCTATATGCACAATGTCACTGTGCTTCTATGGCTATATGCACCATGTCACTGTGCTTCTATGGCTATATGCACCATGTCACTGTGCTTCTATGACTATATGCACCATGTCACTGTGCTTCTATGGCTATATGCACCATCTCACTGTGCTTCTATGACTATATGCACCATGTCACTGTGCTTCCATGGCTATATGCACCATGTCACTGTGCTTCTATGACTATATGCACCATGTCACTGTGCTTCTAAGGCTATATGCACCATGTCACTGTGCTTATATGGCTATAGGCACCATGTCACTGTGCTTCTATGACTATATGCACCATGTCACTGTGCTTCTATGACTATATGCACCATGTCACTGTGCTTCTATGGCTATATGCACCATGTCACTGTGCTTCTATGGCTATAGGCACCATGTCACTGTGCTTCTATGACTATATGCACCATGTCAGTGTGCTTCTATGGCTATATGCACCATGTCACTGTGCTTCTATGGCTATATGCACCATGTCACTGTCCTTCTATGGCTATATGCACCACGTCACTGTGCTTCTATGGCTATATGCACCATGTCACTGTGCTTCTATGGCTATATGCACCATGTCACTGTGCTTCTATGGCTATATGCACCATGTCACTGTGCTTCTATGACTATATGCACCATGTCACTGTGCTTCTATGGCTATAGGCACCATGTCACTGTGCTTCTATGACTATATGCACCATGTCAGTGTGCTTCTATGGCTATATGCACCATGTCACTGTGCTTCTATGGCTATATGCACCATGTCACTGTCCTTCTATGGCTATATGCACCACGTCACTGTGCTTCTATGGCTATATGCACCATGTCACTGTGCTTCTATGGCTATATGCACCATGTCACTGTGCTTCTATGGCTATATGCACCATGCCACTGTGCTTCTATGGCTATATGCACCATGTCACTGTGCTCCTATGGCTATATGCACCATGTCACTGTGCTTCTATGGCTATATGCACCATGTCACTGTGCTTCTAGGACTATATGCACCATGTCACTGTGCTTATATGCCTATATGCACCATGTCACTGTGCTTCTATGGCTATATGCACCATGTCACTGTGCTTCTATGGCTATATGCACCATGTCACTGTGCTTCTATGGCTATAGGCACCATGTCACTGTGCTTCTATGGCTATAGGCACCATGTCACTGTGCTTCTATGGCTATATGCACCATGTCACTGTGCTTCTATGGCTATAGGCACCATGTCACTGTGCTTCTATGGCTATATGCACCATGTCACTGTGCTTCTATGGCTATATGCACCATGTCACTGTGCTTCTATGACTATATGCACCATGTCACTGTGCTTCTATGACTATATGCACCATGCCACTGTGCTTCTATGTCTATATGCACCATGTCACTGTCCTTCTATGGCTATATGCACCATGTCACTGTGCTTCTATGGCTATATGCACAATGTCACTGTGCTTCTATGGCTATATGCACCATGTCACTGTGCTTCTATGGCTATATGCACCATGTCACTGTGCTTCTATGACTATATGCACCATGTCACTGTGCTTCTATGGCTATATGCACCATGTCACTGTGCTTCTATGACTATATGCACCATGTCACTGTGCTTCCATGGCTATATGCACCATGTCACTGTGCTTCTATGACTATATGCACCATGTCACTGTGCTTCTATGACTATATGCACCATGTCACTGTGCTTCTATGGCTATATGCACCATGTCACTGTGCTTCTATGACTATATGCACCATGTCACTGTGCTTCTATGGCTATATGCACCATGTCACTCTGCTTCCAAGACTATATGCACCATGTCACAGTGCTTCTATGGCTATATGCACCATGTCACTGTGCTTCTATGAATATATGCACCATGTCATTGTCCTTCTATGACTATATGCACCATGTCACTGTGCTTCTATGGCTATATGCACCATGTCACTGTGCTTCTATGGCTATAGGCACCATGTCACTGTTCTTCTATGACTATATGCACCATGTCACTGTGCTTCTATGGCTATAGACACCATGTCACTGTGCTTATATGGCTATAGGCACCATGTCACTGTGCTTTTATGACTATATGCACCATGTCACTGTGCTTCCATGACTATATTCACCATGTCACTGTGCTTCTAAGGCTATATGCACCATGTCACTGTGCTTATATGGCTATAGGCACCATGTCACTGTGCTTCTATGACTATATGCACCATGTCACTGTGCTTCTATGACTATATGCACCATGTCACTGTGCTTCTATGGCTATATGCACCATGTCACTGTGCTTCTATGGCTATAGGCACCATGTCACTGTGCTTCTATGACTATATGCACCATGTCAGTGTGCTTCTATGGCTATATGCACCATGTCACTGTGCTTCTATGGCTATATGCACCATGTCACTGTCCTTCTATGGCTATATGCACCATGCCACTGTGCTTCTATGGCTATATGCACCATGTCACTGTGCTTCTATGGCTATATGCACCATGTCACTGTGCTTCTATGGCTATATGCACCATGTCACTGTGCTTCTATGACTATATGCACCATGTCACTGTGCTTCTAAGGCTATATGCACCATGTCACTGTGCTTATATGGCTATAGGCACCATGTCACTGTGCTTCTATGACTATATGCACCACGTCACTGTGCTTCTATGGCTATATGCACCATGTCACTGTGCTTCTATGGCTATATGCACCATGTCACTGTGCTTCTATGGCTATATGCACCATGTCACTGTGCTTCTATGACTATATGCACCATGTCACTGTGCTTCTATGGCTATATGCACCATGCCACTGTGCTTCTATGGCTATATGCACCATGTCACTGTGCTTCTATGGCTATATGCACCATGTCACTGTGCTTCTATGACTATATGCACCATGTCACTGTGCTTATATGGCTATATGCACCATGTCACTGTGCTTCTATGGCTATATGCACCATGTCACTGTGCTTCTATGGCTATATGCACCATGCCACTGTGCTTCTATGGCTATATGCACCATGTCACAGTGCTTCTATGGCTATATGCACCATGTCACTGTGCTTCTATGGCTATATGCACCATGTCACTGTTCTTCTATGGCTATATGCACCATGCCACTGTGCTTCTATGGCTATATGCACCATGTCACTGTGCTTCTATGGCTATATGCACCATGTCACTGTGCTTCTATGGCTATATGCACCATGTCACTGTGCTTCTATGACTATATGCACCATGTCACTGTGCTTATATGGCTATATGCACCATGTCACTGTGCTTCTATGGCTATATGCACCATGTCACTGTGCTTCTATGGCTATATGCACCATGTCACTGTGCTTATATGGCTATAGGCACCATGTCACTGTGCTTCTATGGCTATATGCACCATGTCACTGTGCTTCTATGGCTATAGGCACCATGTCACTGTGCTTCTATGGCTATATGCACCATGTCACTGTGCTTCTATGGCTATAGGCACCATGTCACTGTGCTTCTATGACTATATGCACCATGTCAGTGTGCTTCTATGGCTATATGCACCATGTCACTGTGCTTCTATGGCTATATGCACCATGTCACTGTCCTTCTATGGCTATATGCACCACGTCACTGTGCTTCTATGGCTATATGCACCATGTCACTGTGCTTCTATGGCTATATGCACCATGTCACTGTGCTTCTATGGCTATATGCACCATGCCACTGTGCTTCTATGGCTATATGCACCATGTCACTGTGCTCCTATGGCTATATGCACCATGTCACTGTGCTTCTATGGCTATATGCACCATGTCACTGTGCTTCTATGGCTATATGCACCATGTCACTGTGCTTCTATGGCTATATGCACCATGTCACTGTGCTTCTATGGCTATATGCACCATGCCACTGTGCTTCTATGGCTATATGCACCATGTCACTGTGCTCCTATGGCTATATGCACCATGTCACTGTGCTTCTATGGCTATATGCACCATGTCACTGTGCTTATATGGCTATAGGCACCATGTCACTGTGCTTCTATGGCTATATGCACCATGTCACTGTGCTTCTATGGCTATAGGCACCATGTCACTGTGCTTCTATGGCTATATGCACCATGTCACTGTGCTTCTATGGCTATAGGCACCATGTCACTGTGCTTCTATGACTATATGCACCATGTCAGTGTGCTTCTATGGCTATATGCACCATGTCACTGTGCTTCTATGGCTATATGCACCATGTCACTGTCCTTCTATGGCTATATGCACCACGTCACTGTGCTTCTATGGCTATATGCACCATGTCACTGTGCTTCTATGGCTATATGCACCATGTCACTGTGCTTCTATGGCTATATGCACCATGCCACTGTGCTTCTATGGCTATATGCACCATGTCACTGTGCTCCTATGGCTATATGCACCATGTCACTGTGCTTCTATGGCTATATGCACCATGTCACTGTGCTTCTATGGCTATATGCACCATGTCACTGTGCTTCTATGGCTATATGCACCATGTCACTGTGCTTCTATGGCTATATGCACCATGCCACTGTGCTTCTATGGCTATATGCACCATGTCA
Organism: Oncorhynchus mykiss; assembly: GCF_057628025.1. Taxonomy (NCBI): domain Eukaryota; kingdom Metazoa; phylum Chordata; class Actinopteri; order Salmoniformes; family Salmonidae; genus Oncorhynchus; species Oncorhynchus mykiss. Next base: position 59,361,125 of record NC_143039.1, read on the forward strand.
CTGTGCTCCTATGGCTATATGCACCATGTCACTGTGCTTCTATGGCTATATGCACCATGTCACTGTGCTTCTAGGACTATATGCACCATGTCACTGTGCTTATATGCCTATATGCACCATGTCACTGTGCTTCTATGGCTATATGCACCATGTCACTGTGCTTCTATGGCTATATGCACCATGTCACTGTGCTTCTATGGCTATAGGCACCATGTCACTGTGCTTCTATGGCTATAGGCACCATGTCACTGTGCTTCTATGGCTATATGCACCATGTCACTGTGCTTCTATGGCTATAGGCACCATGTCACTGTGCTTCTATGGCTATATGCACCATGTCACTGTGCTTCTATGGCTATATGCACCATGTCACTGTGCTTCTATGACTATATGCACCATGTCACTGTGCTTCTATGACTATATGCACCATGCCACTGTGCTTCTATGTCTATATGCACCATGTCACTGTCCTTCTATGGCTATATGCACCATGTCACTGTGCTTCTATGGCTATATGCACAATGTCACTGTGCTTCTATGGCTATATGCACCATGTCACTGTGCTTCTATGGCTATATGCACCATGTCACTGTGCTTCTATGACTATATGCACCATGTCACTGTGCTTCTATGGCTATATGCACCATGTCACTGTGCTTCTATGACTATATGCACCATGTCACTGTGCTTCCATGGCTATATGCACCATGTCACTGTGCTTCTATGACTATATGCACCATGTCACTGTGCTTCTATGACTATATGCACCATGTCACTGTGCTTCTATGGCTATATGCACCATGTCACTGTGCTTCTATGACTATATGCACCATGTCACTGTGCTTCTATGGCTATATGCACCATGTCACTCTGCTTCCAAGACTATATGCACCATGTCACAGTGCTTCTATGGCTATATGCACCATGTCACTGTGCTTCTATGAATATATGCACCATGTCATTGTCCTTCTATGACTATATGCACCATGTCACTGTGCTTCTATGGCTATATGCACCATGTCACTGTGCTTCTATGGCTATAGGCACCATGTCACTGTTCTTCTATGACTATATGCACCATGTCACTGTGCTTCTATGGCTATAGACACCATGTCACTGTGCTTATATGGCTATAGGCACCATGTCACTGTGCTTTTATGACTATATGCACCATGTCACTGTGCTTCCATGACTATATTCACCATGTCACTGTGCTTCTAAGGCTATATGCACCATGTCACTGTGCTTATATGGCTATAGGCACCATGTCACTGTGCTTCTATGACTATATGCACCATGTCACTGTGCTTCTATGACTATATGCACCATGTCACTGTGCTTCTATGGCTATATGCACCATGTCACTGTGCTTCTATGGCTATAGGCACCATGTCACTGTGCTTCTATGACTATATGCACCATGTCAGTGTACTTCTATGGCTATATGCACCATGTCACTGTGCTTCTATGGCTATATGCACCATGTCACTGTCCTTCTATGGCTATATGCACCATGCCACTGTGCTTCTATGGCTATATGCACCATGTCACTGTGCTTCTATGGCTATATGCACCATGTCACTGTGCTTCTATGGCTATATGCACCATGTCACTGTGCTTCTATGACTATATGCACCATGTCACTGTGCTTCTAAGGCTATATGCACCATGTCACTGGGCTTATATGGCTATAGGCACCATGTCACTGTGCTTCTATGACTATATGCACCACGTCACTGTGCTTCTATGGCTATATGCACCATGTCACTGTGCTTCTATGGCTATATGCACCATGTCACTGTGCTTCTATGGCTATATGCACCATGTCACTGTGCTTCTATGACTATATGCACCATGTCACTGTGCTTCTATGGCTATATGCACCATGCCACTGTGCTTCTATGGCTATATGCACCATGTCACTGTGCTTCTATGGCTATATGCACCATGTCACTGTGCTTCTATGACTATATGCACCATGTCACTGTGCTTCTATGACTATATGCACCATGCCACTGTGCTTCTATGTCTATATGCACCATGTCACTGTCCTTCTATGGCTATATGCACCATGTCACTGTGCTTCTATGGCTATATGCACAATGTCACTGTGCTTCTATGGCTATATGCACCATGTCACTGTGCTTCTATGGCTATATGCACCATGTCACTGTGCTTCTATGACTATATGCACCATGTCACTGTGCTTCTATGGCTATATGCACCATGTCACTGTGCTTCTATGACTATATGCACCATGTCACTGTGCTTCCATGGCTATATGCACCATGTCACTGTGCTTCTATGACTATATGCACCATGTCACTGTGCTTCTATGACTATATGCACCATGTCACTGTGCTTCTATGGCTATATGCACCATGTCACTGTGCTTCTATGACTATATGCACCATGTCACTGTGCTTCTATGGCTATATGCACCATGTCACTCTGCTTCCAAGACTATATGCACCATGTCACAGTGCTTCTATGGCTATATGCACCATGTCACTGTGCTTCTATGAATATATGCACCATGTCATTGTCCTTCTATGACTATATGCACCATGTCACTGTGCTTCTATGGCTATATGCACCATGTCACTGTGCTTCTATGGCTATAGGCACCATGTCACTGTTCTTCTATGACTATATGCACCATGTCACTGTGCTTCTATGGCTATAGACACCATGTCACTGTGCTTATATGGCTATAGGCACCATGTCACTGTGCTTTTATGACTATATGCACCATGTCACTGTGCTTCCATGACTATATTCACCATGTCACTGTGCTTCTAAGGCTATATGCACCATGTCACTGTGCTTATATGGCTATAGGCACCATGTCACTGTGCTTCTATGACTATATGCACCATGTCACTGTGCTTCTATGACTATATGCACCATGTCACTGTGCTTCTATGGCTATATGCACCATGTCACTGTGCTTCTATGGCTATAGGCACCATGTCACTGTGCTTCTATGACTATATGCACCATGTCAGTGTACTTCTATGGCTATATGCACCATGTCACTGTGCTTCTATGGCTATATGCACCATGTCACTGTCCTTCTATGGCTATATGCACCATGCCACTGTGCTTCTATGGCTATATGCACCATGTCACTGTGCTTCTATGGCTATATGCACCATGTCACTGTGCTTCTATGGCTATATGCACCATGTCACTGTGCTTCTATGACTATATGCACCATGTCACTGTGCTTCTAAGGCTATATGCACCATGTCACTGTGCTTATATGGCTATAGGCACCATGTCACTGTGCTTCTATGACTATATGCACCACGTCACTGTGCTTCTATGGCTATATGCACCATGTCACTGTGCTTCTATGGCTATATGCACCATGTCACTGTGCTTCTATGGCTATATGCACCATGTCACTGTGCTTCTATGACTATATGCACCATGTCACTGTGCTTCTATGGCTATATGCACCATGCCACTGTGCTTCTATGGCTATATGCACCATGTCACTGTGCTTCTATGGCTATATGCACCATGTCACTGTGCTTCTATGACTATATGCACCATGTCACTGTGCTTATATGGCTATATGCACCATGTCACTGTGCTTCTATGGCTATATGCACCATGTCACTGTGCTTCTATGGCTATATGCACCATGCCACTGTGCTTCTATGGCTATATGCACCATGTCACAGTGCTTCTATGGCTATATGCACCATGTCACTGTGCTTCTATGGCTATATGCACCATGTCACTGTTCTTCTATGGCTATATGCACCATGCCACTGTGCTTCTATGGCTATATGCACCATGTCACTGTGCTTCTATGGCTATATGCACCATGTCACTGTGCTTCTATGGCTATATGCACCATGTCACTGTGCTTCTATGACTATATGCACCATGTCACTGTGCTTATATGGCTATATGCACCATGTCACTGTGCTTCTATGGCTATATGCACCATGTCACTGTGCTTCTATGGCTATATGCACCATGTCACTGTGCTTATATGGCTATAGGCACCATGTCACTGTGCTTCTATGGCTATATGCACCATGTCACTGTGCTTCTATGGCTATAGGCACCATGTCACTGTGCTTCTATGGCTATATGCACCATGTCACTGTGCTTCTATGGCTATAGGCACCATGTCACTGTGCTTCTATGACTATATGCACCATGTCAGTGTGCTTCTATGGCTATATGCACCATGTCACTGTGCTTCTATGGCTATATGCACCATGTCACTGTCCTTCTATGGCTATATGCACCACGTCACTGTGCTTCTATGGCTATATGCACCATGTCACTGTGCTTCTATGGCTATATGCACCATGTCACTGTGCTTCTATGGCTATATGCACCATGCCACTGTGCTTCTATGGCTATATGCACCATGTCACTGTGCTCCTATGGCTATATGCACCATGTCACTGTGCTTCTATGGCTATATGCACCATGTCACTGTGCTTCTAGGACTATATGCACCATGTCACTGTGCTTATATGGCTATATGCACCATGTCACTGTGCTTCTATGGCTATATGCACCATGTCACTGTGCTTCTATGGCTATATGCACCATGTCACTGTGCTTCTATGGCTATAGGCACCATGTCACTGTGCTTCTATGGCTATATGCACCATGTCACTGTGCTTCTATGACTATATGCACCATGTCACTGTGCTTCCATGGCTATATGCACCATGTCACTGTGCTTGTATGACTATATGCACCATGTCACTGTGCTTCTATGACTATATGCACCATGTCACTGTGCTTCTATGGCTATATGCACCATGTCACTGTGCTTCTATGACTATATGCACCATGTCACTGTGCTTCTATGGCTATATGCACCATGTCACTCTGCTTCCAAGACTATATGCACCATGTCACAGTGCTTCTATGGCTATATGCACCATGTCACTGTGCTTCTATGAATATATGCACCATGTCATTGTCCTTCTATGACTATATGCACCATGTCACTGTGCTTCTATGGCTATATGCACCATGTCACTGTGCTTCTATGGCTATAGGCACCATGTCACTGTTCTTCTATGACTATATGCACCATGTCACTGTGCTTCTATGGCTATAGACACCATGTCACTGTGCTTATATGGCTATAGGCACCATGTCACTGTGCTTTTATGACTATATGCACCATGTCACTGTGCTTCCATGACTATATTCACCATGTCACTGTGCTTCTAAGGCTATATGCACCATGTCACTGTGCTTATATGGCTATAGGCACCATGTCACTGTGCTTCTATGACTATATGCACCATGTCACTGTGCTTCTATGACTATATGCACCATGTCACTGTGCTTCTATGGCTATATGCACCATGTCACTGTGCTTCTATGGCTATAGGCACCATGTCACTGTGCTTCTATGACTATATGCACCATGTCAGTGTGCTTCTATGGCTATATGCACCATGTCACTGTGCTTCTATGGCTATATGCACCATGTCACTGTCCTTCTATGGCTATATGCACCATGCCACTGTGCTTCTATGGCTATATGCACCATGTCACTGTGCTTCTATGGCTATATGCACCATGTCACTGTGCTTCTATGGCTATATGCACCATGTCACTGTGCTTCTATGACTATATGCACCATGTCACTGTGCTTCTAAGGCTATATGCACCATGTCACTGTGCTTATATGGCTATAGGCACCATGTCACTGTGCTTCTATGACTATATGCACCACGTCACTGTGCTTCTATGGCTATATGCACCATGTCACTGTGCTTCTATGGCTATATGCACCATGTCACTGTGCTTCTATGGCTATATGCACCATGTCACTGTGCTTCTATGACTATATGCACCACGTCACTGTGCTTCTATGGCTATATGCACCATGCCACTGTGCTTCTATGGCTATATGCACCATGTCACTGTGCTTCTATGGCTATATGCACCATGTCACTGTGCTTCTATGACTATATGCACCATGTCACTGTGCTTATATGGCTATATGCACCATGTCACTGTGCTTCTATGGCTATATGCACCATGTCACTGTGCTTCTATGGCTATATGCACCATGCCACTGTGCTTCTATGGCTATATGCACCATGTCACTGTGCTTCTATGGCTATATGCACCATGTCACTGTGCTTCTATGGCTATATGCACCATGTCACTGTTCTTCTATGGCTATATGCACCATGCCACTGTGCTTCTATGGCTATATGCACCATGTCACTGTGCTTCTATGGCTATATGCACCATGTCACTGTGCTTCTATGGCTATATGCACCATGTCACTGTGCTTCTATGACTATATGCACCATGTCACTGTGCTTATATGGCTATATGCACCATGTCACTGTGCTTCTATGGCTATATGCACCATGTCACTGTGCTTCTATGGCTATATGCACCATGTCACTGTGCTTATATGGCTATAGGCACCATGTCACTGTGCTTCTATGGCTATATGCACCATGTCACTGTGCTTCTATGGCTATAGGCACCATGTCACTGTGCTTCTATGGCTATATGCACCATGTCACTGTGCTTCTATGGCTATAGGCACCATGTCACTGTGCTTCTATGACTATATGCACCATGTCAGTGTGCTTCTATGGCTATATGCACCATGTCACTGTGCTTCTATGGCTATATGCACCATGTCACTGTCCTTCTATGGCTATATGCACCACGTCACTGTGCTTCTATGGCTATATGCACCATGTCACTGTGCTTCTATGGCTATATGCACCATGTCACTGTGCTTCTATGGCTATATGCACCATGCCACTGTGCTTCTATGGCTATATGCACCATGTCACTGTGCTCCTATGGCTATATGCACCATGTCACTGTGCTTCTATGGCTATATGCACCATGTCACTGTGCTTCTAGGACTATATGCACCATGTCACTGTGCTTATATGGCTATATGCACCATGTCACTGTGCTTCTATGGCTATATGCACCATGTCACTGTGCTTCTATGGCTATATGCACCATGTCACTGTGCTTCTATGGCTATAGGCACCATGTCACTGTGCTTCTATGGCTATATGCACCATGTCACTGTGCTTCTATGGCTATAGGCACCATGTCACTGTGCTTCTATGGCTATATGCACCATGTCACTGTGCTTCTATGGCTATATGCACCATGTCACTGTGCTTCTATGGCTATAGGCACCATGTCACTGTGCTTCTATGGCTATATGCACCATGTCACTGTGCTTCTATGGCTATATGCACCATGTCACTGTGCTTCTATGACTATATGCACCATGTCACTGTGCTTCTATGACTATATGCACCATGCCACTGTGCTTCTATGTCTATATGCACCATGTCACTGTCCTTCTATGGCTATATGCACCATGTCACTGTGCTTCTATGGCTATATGCACAATGTCACTGTGCTTCTATGGCTATATGCACCATGTCACTGTGCTTCTATGGCTATATGCACCATGTCACTGTGCTTCTATGACTATATGCACCATGTCACTGTGCTTCTATGGCTATATGCACCATGTCACTGTGCTTCTATGACTATATGCACCATGTCACTGTGCTTCCATGGCTATATGCACCATGTCACTGTGCTTCTATGACTATATGCACCATGTCACTGTGCTTCTATGACTATATGCACCATGTCACTGTGCTTCTATGGCTATATGCACCATGTCACTGTGCTTCTATGACTATATGCACCATGTCACTGTGCTTCTATGGCTATATGCACCATGTCACTCTGCTTCCAAGACTATATGCACCATGTCACAGTGCTTCTATGGCTATATGCACCATGTCACTGTGCTTCTATGAATATATGCACCATGTCATTGTCCTTCTATGACTATATGCACCATGTCACTGTGCTTCTATGGCTATATGCACCATGTCACTGTGCTTCTATGGCTATAGGCACCATGTCACTGTTCTTCTATGACTATATGCACCATGTCACTGTGCTTCTATGGCTATAGACACCATGTCACTGTGCTTATATGGCTATAGGCACCATGTCACTGTGCTTTTATGACTATATGCACCATGTCACTGTGCTTCCATGACTATATTCACCATGTCACTGTGCTTCTAAGGCTATATGCACCATGTCACTGTGCTTATATGGCTATAGGCACCATGTCACTGTGCTTCTATGACTATATGCACCATGTCACTGTGCTTCTATGACTATATGCACCATGTCACTGTGCTTCTATGGCTATATGCACCATGTCACTGTGCTTCTATGGCTATAGGCACCATGTCACTGTGCTTCTATGACTATATGCACCATGTCAGTGTGCTTCTATGGCTATATGCACCATGTCACTGTGCTTCTATGGCTATATGCACCATGTCACTGTCCTTCTATGGCTATATGCACCATGCCACTGTGCTTCTATGGCTATATGCACCATGTCACTGTGCTTCTATGGCTATATGCACCATGTCACTGTGCTTCTATGGCTATATGCACCATGTCACTGTGCTTCTATGACTATATGCACCATGTCACTGTGCTTCTAAGGCTATATGCACCATGTCACTGTGCTTATATGGCTATAGGCACCATGTCACTGTGCTTCTATGACTATATGCACCACGTCACTGTGCTTCTATGGCTATATGCACCATGTCACTGTGCTTCTATGGCTATATGCACCATGTCACTGTGCTTCTATGGCTATATGCACCATGTCACTGTGCTTCTATGACTATATGCACCATGTCACTGTGCTTCTATGGCTATATGCACCATGCCACTGTGCTTCTATGGCTATATGCACCATGTCACTGTGCTTCTATGGCTATATGCACCATGTCACTGTGCTTCTATGACTATATGCACCATGTCACTGTGCTTATATGGCTATATGCACCATGTCACTGTGCTTCTATGGCTATATGCACCATGTCACTGTGCTTCTATGGCTATATGCACCATGCCACTGTGCTTCTATGGCTATATGCACCATGTCACTGTGCTTCTATGGCTATATGCACCATGTCACTGTGCTTCTATGGCTATATGCACCATGTCACTGTTCTTCTATGGCTATATGCACCATGCCACTGTGCTTCTATGGCTATATGCACCATGTCACTGTGCTTCTATGGCTATATGCACCATGTCACTGTGCTTCTATGGCTATATGCACCATGTCACTGTGCTTCTATGACTATATGCACCATGTCACTGTGCTTATATGGCTATATGCACCATGTCACTGTGCTTCTATGGCTATATGCACCATGTCACTGTGCTTCTATGGCTATATGCACCATGTCACTGTGCTTATATGGCTATAGGCACCATGTCACTGTGCTTCTATGGCTATATGCACCATGTCACTGTGCTTCTATGGCTATAGGCACCATGTCACTGTGCTTCTATGGCTATATGCACCATGTCACTGTGCTTCTATGGCTATATGCACCATGTCACTGTGCTTCTATGACTATATGCACCATGTCACTGTGCTTATATGGCTATATGCACCATGTCACTGTGCTTCTATGACTATATGCACCATGTCACTGTGCTTCTATGTCTATATGCACCATGTCACTGTGCTTCTATGACTATATGCACCATGTCACTGTGCTTCTATGACTATATACACCATGCCACTGCCTACTTCATTTGTTCATTTAGCAAACAAGACAGATCATAATCCAGTGCCTTTATCACAGTAAACACACCTACAGTATATTTGAACTTTAATTAGCTTAAAAATGCAATATGTTCGCTTTGCCTCATAGCAAAATGTGTAGAATAGCATGTGATTGGCTATAAAACAGCATCATTTTCTCTCAGTCTCATGGCAAAATGTGTAGAATAGCATAAGATTGGCTATAAAACAGCATCATTTTCTCTCAGTCTCATGGCAAAATGTGTAGAATAGCATGTGATTGGCTATAAAACAGCATCATTTTCTCTCAGTCTCATGGCAAAATGTGTAGAATAGCATGAGATTAGCTGTTTCCTCTCCTAAAAAATACAGTACCAGTCAAACGTTTGGACACACCTATTCGTTCCAGTGTTTTTCTTGAAATAACACATATGGAATCATCTAGTAACCAAAAAAAGTGTTAAATAATCCAAATATATTTTAGATTTTAGATTCTTCAAAGTAGCCACCCTTTGCCTTGATGACAGCTTAATGCGTTTGAGCCAATCAGTTGTGTTGTGACAAAGTAGGGGTGGTATACAGAAGATAGCCTTATTTGGTAAAAGACCAAGTCCATATTGTGGCAAGAAGAGCTCAAATAAGCAAAGAGAAACATACATTACTTTAAGGCATGAAGGTCAGTTAATACTGAACATTTCAAGAACTTGGAAAAACCATCAAGCGCTATGATGAAACTGGCTCTCATGAGGACCGCCACAGGAAAGGAAGACCCAGAGTTACTTCTGCTGCAGAGGATAAGTTCATTAGAGTTAACTGCACCTCAGATTGCAGCCCAAATACATGCTTCAAAGAGTTCAAGTAACAAACACATCTCAACATCAATTGTTCAGAGGAGACTGTGTGAATCAGGCCATGGTCAGATTGCTGCAAAGAAACCACTACTAAAGGACACCAATAATAAGAAGAGACTTGCTTGGGCCAAGAAATACGAGCAATGGACATAAGACCGGTGGAAATCTGTCCTTTGGTCTGATGAGTCCAAATTAGAGATTTTTGGTTCCAACCGCCGTGTCTTTGGGAGACACAGAGGAGGTGAACGGATGATCTCCGCATGTGTGGTTCCCACCGTGAAGCATGGAGGAGGTGTGATGGTGTGGGGGTGCTTTTCTGGTGACACTGTTGGTGATTTATTTAGAATTCATGGCCCACTTAACCAGCATGGCTACCACAGCATTCTGCAGCGATACGCCATCCCATCTGGTTTGCGCTTCGTGGGACTATCATTTGTTTTTCAACAGGACAATGACCCAAAACACACTGTGTAAGGGCTACGTGACAAAGAAGGAGAGTGATGGAGTGTTGCGTCAGATGACCTGGCCTCCACAATCAACCGACCTCAACCAAATTGAGATGGTTTGGGATGAGTTGGTCTGCGGAGTGAAGAAAAAGCAGACAGTAAGTGCTCAGCATATGTGGGAACTCCTTCAAGACTATTGGAAAAGCATTCCTCATGAAGCTGGTTGAGAGAATGCCAAGAGTGTGCAAAGTTGTCATCAAAGGCAAGGGGTGGCTACTTTGAATAATCTAATTTGTTTAACACTTTTTAGTTACTATATGATTCAATTTGTGTTATTTCATGGTTTTGATGTCTTCACTATTATTTTTTAATGCAGAAAATAGTACAAATAAAGAAAAACCCTTGAATGAGTAGGTGTGTCCTAACTTTTGACTGGTACTGTATATATTGGTACTTTTTTTTCACCCAACTAATGTCTGGCTACGCCACTAACATCTACTCTGGGTCATACCTGGGTTTCAAATATTTATAATACTTCAGGTGAAAAATTAGCTTTTGCTTTCCTTTCAGGAAGAGTCTGAATTTTGGGGATTATTCCATGGTTCCAAATATTGGATTTCATTAAGTTAGTGTTCGTCACTAGCGTTCCGTTTTTATTAGTTCATAGTAGAAAAGTCCCTCCTTTGTAAACCATTTAAAGTCAACACTCATATTTCTTTAACCAGGGCCACAAAAGTAATGTTTGTTTACATCGTCTATCATAAACGTTGCGTTACATCAATCACAATCAATCCGTTTGTGTGTGACTGTGTAGACTGTAGACTGTTGATCTACTCTGTGTGTTTTCACAGCAGGTTTACAACAGCTGACAGAGAACTGAGAGACACTGTGCTGCTGTCAATGTGTCGTGGTGACACTGAGAGGGCTCTAGAAGTGGCCTTGTTTTTTGACTTGGATAGTATCTCAACAGTATAAAGTGGCTTCCTCTCCGTGTCTCCTCTCCTTCATCTTAATAGTCAAAAGTAGTTCAAGTTCATGGGAAACTGGCTTGCATCTGGTGTGGTGTCACAACTGTTTTTCCCTCAATTGCGTTTGAATTACTTGTGCGACAGCCCTAGTCTTCCCACCTTGCTTCACACACTTCACACACAGCCTACATAATCACTCACTCCTAGCTACGTCTGTGGCAAGATCATCTCTGTCTGTAGGAAGCAAAAACTCTGTTCTCCTGAGATTTAGTATTGATTTAGTGTTTATCAGCACTAAAGAACAGCCTTGCTGAATAGGGCTTGACAAGCTCATTTCTGATGTTTTACACCTCAAGGAACTCATGTGAACTGAAAAAAATGTATGAACAGATCCAGTCCATTTTCATACACAGTTTTCATTTTTATTTTGTACCTTCTGTGTACAACTTTATCTAATAGTTAACAATAATATCTTACACATCATGACCCTCCTCCATAGTGTCCAACACCTCAATCTCATCCCCCATTTTATAAATAGTTTTTCTTTATACACTGAACCCATTTCTTTTGAATAATTGTGGTTATCCACTTTTCACCACTGATGCATATGCTCCTGTGGCCATTCACAGCCCGCAATCTGATTTAATGTGGCCCCTACTTCTAGTTCAGGCTTTCATTCACACATCTCCCTTCACCATTAGTCTTGACTGGGAGCCAATTCCCTCTATTTTCTGCATCAGTATTATTCCTTTATTTTTTCTCTCTTTTTTTTCACTTCTCTTTGCTAATAGAGACACCTCTCTTTGCTAATAGCCCGGACCCATTTCTCATATCTTCTAAATGAATGGTGTTTACCCTCTTCAGCCAGTAATAGCTAGTCCTGATTCACTGCTCTCCACATATTCAGTTATACTATATACTTCGCTCTTTATTGCTGACCCTTCCTTCCTTCCTTCCTTCCTTCCTTCCTTCCTTCCTTCCTTCCTTCCTTCCTTCCTTCCTTCCTTCCTTCCTTCCTTCCTTCCTTCCTTCCGTCCTTCTTTCACTCCCTACCATCCTTCCTCTAGTTCAGTAACTTGTTATGAACCATTGCCCTGTGTTGGCCCAGCTCGCCCTTAATGGACCATAATACTCCCCCAGCCCATAAAGAGCCATATTCCATTTTTTATAGGCCAGGATATATGATGTCCATTATAGTTTTGGGGGGGGGGAAATGTTGACTGGACATTTTTGGGAGGAACTGTTGTTATGGCTTGCTAATGTAGACTCATAAAGTAGAGTCTAGTCTATTGTTTGACTCTCTCCATCTGTCTACAGAGCCTTCAGAAAGATTTTATATCCCTTGATTTATTTCACATTTTGTTGTGTTACAGCCTGAATTCAAAATGGATTAGATATACATGTTTTTCTCACCTATCTCCAACAAATAACCTATAATGACAAAGTTCACATTTATTTCAAATGAAATACAGAAATATCTCATTTACATAAGTATCCACACCCCAGAGTCAATACATGTTTGAATTATCTTTGGCAGCGATTACAGCTGTGCGTCTTTCTGAGTAAGTCTCTAAGAGCTTTGCACACCTGGATTGTACAATAATTACACGTTATTATTTTTGAAAGTTCTTCAAGCTCTGTCAAGTTGGTTGTTGATAATTGCGAGACAGCCATTTTCAAGTCTTGCCATAGATTTTCAAGCGGATTTAAGTCAAAACTGTAACTAGGCCACTCATGAATATTCAATGTTGGCTTGGTAATATACTCCAGTGTATATTTGGCCTTATTTTAGGTTATTATCCTGCTGAAAGGTGAATTTGTCTCTCAGTGTCTGTTGGAAAGCAGACTGAACAAGGTTTTCCTCTAGGATTTTGCCTGTGCTTAGCTCCATTCCATTTATTTTAACTCCCTGGTCCTTGCCGATGACAAGCATACCCATAACATGATGCAGCCACCACCATGCTTGAAAATATGAAGAGTGGTACTCAGTGATGTGTTCTGTTGGTTTTTCCCCAAACATGATGCTTTGTATTCAGGGCATAAAGTACATTTCTTAGTCACATTTTTTGCAATTTTACATTAGTGCCTTGTGCATGTTTTGGAATATTTGTATTCTGTACGGGCTTCCTTCTTTTCACTCTGTCATTTAGGTTAGTATTGTGGAGTAACTACAATGTTGTTGATCCATCCTCAGCTTTCTCCTATCACAGCCATTAAACTCTGTAACTGTTTTAAAGTCACCATTGGCCTCATGGTGAAATCCCTGAGCGGTTTCCTTCCTCTCCGGCAACTGATTTAGGAAGGACACCTGTATCTTTGTAGTGACTGGGTGTATTGATACATCATCCAAAGTGTAATTAATAACTAAACCATGCTCAAAGGGATATTCAATGTCTGCTTTGTATTTTACCCATCTACCAGTAGGTGCCCTTCTTGGCAAATCATTGGGAAAACCTCCCTGGTCTTTGGGGTTGAATCTGTGTTTGAAATTCACTACTCGACTGAGGGAACTTTAAGATTATTATGTGGGGTACAGAGATGAGGTAGTCATTCAAAAATCATACACAAGTATTGCACACGGAGTGAATGAATGCAACTTATTATGTGATTTATTGAACACATTTTTACTCCTGAACTTATTTAGGCTTACCATAACAAAGAGGTTGAATATTTATTGACTCAAGACATTTCAGCTTTTCATTATTAATTCATTTGTAAGAATTTCTAAAATCATAATTCCACATTGACATCCACATTGACATTGACATTATAATACTTTCTGAAGGCACTGCATATCATCTCAAAAGATTGGATATAAAATATTTTATTGACTTCTCATCCCTTCTCTCCCCTCCTCTTTCTCCCTCTCTTCTCTCTCCCATCCACCCTCTCCCGCCTCCTCTCTCTCTCTCTTTCTTTCTCCCCTCTCCCCCTTTTCTCTCTCTCTCTCACTCCCACCCTCCTTCTCCACCCTCCTTTTCTCATTTTCTCTCTCTCTCTCTTGCTCTCTCTCTTGTGCTCTCTCTCTCTCCACCCCTCTGTATCTCTCACTGTAGTATTTTATCTACTGTTGTATCCTGGGTCTGGTGTCATGTTCTGTGTTCCTGAGGATCAACTACGAGCTGAAGATGGTTGTCATGCTAGTTGCCGTGGTGACCTACAACATCATCATCCTCCAGACACACGCACACCTGCTGGACGGATACAGTACTGCACTCTATAGCACACAGACACTGGACAGGTACACACACAAACACATGCACACACACTGAACAGGCTAGAGAGACATCTTTCCTTTTATGAAAACCCTGTTATTAACACAATGCTCCTTTCCTTCGGCCCTGATGTAATATATAGGGTAGAAGCCATAGACATACAGCCTTCAGGGAATGACTGTGCATGTGTGTGTAGGGTTGAGGCACACACACATGCACACACAAGCACACAGAAACCAACCAACCAACCAACCCACCCACCCACCCACACACTGTTAACACTGTTTCTTCCCTTACTGTGATTTGTGCAATAATAGGCCAGGATTCAGAGCCACGGACAAAGTCATTAGGGAATGTCTGTCAAAGCACTATTCCTTTCAACTGTCAATCAAAAGTTGTCACTATGGAATAGAACTCGGTTGCCGGGGTAATTGTTGTTCGGATCATGACTGACAGGTTCTATGATATTGGGTTTTTGTCTTCATAGAGTGGAATTTATTTTGCTGATATGAATGACGGTTAGAGAGAGAGAGAGAGAGAGACAGACAGACAGAGAGAGAGAGAGACAGAGACAGAGACAGAGACAGAGACAGAGACAGAGAGAGAGACAGAGAGAGAGAACAGAGAACAGAGAGAGAGAGAGACAGAGACAGAGACAGAGACAGAGAGAGAGACAGACAGAGAGAGAGACAGACAGAGACAGAGAGAGAGACAGAGAGAGAGAGACAGACAGACAGAGACAGAGAGAGAGAGAGAGAGAGACAAACAGACAGAGAGAGAGAGAGCAGAGAGGGAGAGAGAGAGAGACAAACAGACAGAGAGAGAGAGAGAGAGAGCAGAGAGAGAGAGAGAGAGAGAGAGAGAGAGAGAGAGAGAGTGCACTTTATGGTGGTGAAAGACTTGAATTGTTTTGTTTTCATTCTTTCCTCTTTTTCTCTCTCATCCCTCTCTCTCTCTCTCTCTCTCATCCCTCTCTCCTCAGGCCAGGCATTCTAAAGGATCTGAAGACGATGGGTTCTGTTTCTCTCTTCATCTTCTTCATCACTCTACTGGTGTTAGCACGACAGGTACAGTACCTGTTAAACCTGTTATAGCTATTTTTTAAACATTTGACCTTTATTTAACCAGGTAGGCCAGTTGAGAACAAGTTCTCATTTACAACTGCGACCTGGCCAAGATAAAGCAAAACAGTTTGACACATACAACAACACAGAGTTACACATGGGATAAACAAACATACAGTCAATAACACAATAGAAAAGTCTATACACAGTGTGTGTAAATGAGGAAAGATAAGGGAGGTAAGGCAATAAATAGGCCATAGTGAAATAATTACAATTTAGCAATTAAACACTGGAGTGATAGATGTGCAGAAGATGAATGTGCAAGTAGAGATACTGGGATGCAAAGGAGCAAAAAAAAAAAAACGTATGGGGATGAGGTAGTTGGATTGGCTATTTACAGATGGGCTATTTACAGATGGGCTATTTACAGATGGGCTATGTACAGGTGCAGTGATCTGTGAGCTGCTCTGACAGCTGGTGCTTAATGTCTCCAGCTTCAGTGATTTTTGCAATTCGTTCCAGTCATTGGCAGCAGTGAACTGGAAGGAAAGGCGGCCAAAAGAGGAATTGGCTTTGGGGGTGACCAGTGAGATATACCTTCTGGAGCGCTGTCATGTATTGTCATGTTGTGTCCTGTTCCTGTTTCTCTTCACCCTGTCTCCCTCTGCTGGTCGTACTAGGTTACCGTTTCTGTCCCTCTTTCCCCCAGCTGTTCCTTGTTTTCTCTGACTACCTCATTCACCCCTTTTCCCACCTGTTCCCTTTTTCCCTCTGATTAGGTCCCTATATCTCTCTCTGTTTCTGCTCCTGTCTTTGTCGGATTCTTATTTGTTGTGTTCATGCCTGAACCAGACTATCGTCATGTTTGCTGTAACCTTGTCCTGTCCTGTCGGAATCTGCCGGTCCATCTGAGCCTACCTATGTTTGGTTATTAAAGAAGCTCTGTTTAAGTTAATTCGCTTTTGGGTCCTCATTCACGCACCGTAACAAGCGCGCTCTACGAGTGGGTGCTGCTATGGTGACCAGTGAGCTGAGATAAGGAGGGGCGTTACCTAGCAAAGACTTATAGATGATCTGGAGCCAGTGGGTTTGGCTATGAATATAAAGCGAGGGCCAGCCAACGAGAGCATACAGGTCACAGTGGTGGGTAGTATATGGGGCTTTGGTGACAAAACGGATGGCACTCTGATAGACTGTGTCCAATTTGCTGAGTACAGTGTTGGAGGCTATTTTGTAAATGACATCGCCGAAGTCAAGCATCGGTAGGATAGTCAGTTTTACGAGTGTATGTTTGGCAGCATGCGTGAAGGAGGCTTTGTTGTTAGATTTAGTTTTAGATTGGAGGTGCTTAATATGTGTCTGGAAGGAGAGTTTACAGTCTAACCAGACATCTAGGTATTTGTAGTTGTCCACACAGTCAGAACCGTCCAGAGTAGTGATGTTGGACAGGCAAGCAGGTGCGAGCAGCGATCGGTTGAAGAGCATGCATTTAGTTTTACTTGCATTTGAGAGCAGTTGGAGGCCACGGAAGGAGAGTTGTATGGCATTGAAGCTCATCTGGAGGTTTGTTAACACAGTGTCCAAAGAAGGGCCAGAAGTATACAGAATGGGGACGTCTGCGTAGAGGTGGATCAGAGAATCACCAGTAGCTATGGACCATGTACTAAATATGTGTTAACTATGTAGTATCTATGTGATAGCTATGTACTGACTATATAACTTCTGACTTCAGCCTGCTTCAATGGTAGCAGGTGAAAATATAACTCATTAATTCACACAGATGGAGGACAGAGAGAGACAGCAAGATGGAGGGTGTTGTACTGTCTCTTCACTGAGGCAGGGGCTTAGGCATGAGTGGGTCTGGGTAGGCATGGGTGGGTCTGGGTGGGCATGGGTGGGTCTGGGTAGGCATGGGTGGGTCTGGGTGGGCATGGTTGGGTCTGGGTGGGCATGGGTGGGTCTGGGTAGGCATGGGTGGGTCTGGGTGGGCATGGGTGGGTCTGGGTGGGCATGGGTGGGTACAATCCCACCAACTGGGGAGCCAGGCCCAACCAATCTGATTGATTGCTCTATGTGTCAGTGTTCCAAACGGGACATTATTTGTCTTTTTACCTAAGTTAGAGAGGCACGAATACCCAAGATATGCTAACCTCTCCTTATTTACAGTAAAAGTGACTCCAATATGACACAGTACATTATTTACCATTAGTTTAAATTGAGCACAAAATCATCTAAAACACAAACTAAACAAACAGTAAATTCATCCAACAAGTTTGTAGAGTCACAAGCTTGATGTAGTCATGGCGTAATTGGAACATGGGACCAAATGCTAAGCGTATGACTACAGTGGCTTGCAAAAGTTCTCACACCCCATGGCATTTTGTTGCTTTACAACTTGGAATTAAAATATATTTTTGGGAGGGGTTTGTATCATTTGATTTACACAACAAGCCTACCACTTTGAAGGTGCAAAATATTTTTTATTGTGAAACAAACAATAAATAAATAAATAAATATTTTAAAAAGAAAACCTGAGCGTGCACAACTATTCACCCCCCCACCCCCAAAGTCAACACTTTGTAAGCTTGGCACATCTAGCCACTGGGATTTTTGCCCATTCTTCAAGGCAAAACTGCTCCAGCTCCTTCAAGTTGAGAGGTATTTGGTTTGCGCTAGACATAGTGTTTTCTTTGATGGCCAAAAAGCTCAATTTTAGTCTCATCTTACCAGAGTACCTTCTTCCATATGTTTGTGGAGTCTCCCACATGCCTTTTGGTGAACACCGAATGTGTTTGCTTATTTTTTTATTTTAGTAATGGCTTTTTTCTGGCCACTCTTCCGTAAAGCCCAGCTCTGTGGAGTGTACGGCTTAAAGTGGTCCCGTGGACAGATACTCCAATCTCCGCTGTGGAGCTTTGCAGCTCCTTCAGGGTTATCTTTGGTCTCTTTCTTGCCTCTCTGATTAATGCCCTCCTTGCCTGGTCCGTGAGTTTTGGTGGGCGGGCCTCTCTTGGCAGGTTTGTTGTGGTGCCATATTCTTTCTATTTTTTAATAATTGATTTAGCGGTGCTCCATGGGATGTTCAAAGTTTCTGATATTTTTTTTATAACCCAACCCTGATCTGTACTTCTCCACAACTTTGTCCCTGACCTGTTTGGAGAGCTCCTTGGTCTTCATGGTGCCGCTTGCTTAGTGGTGTTTCAGACTCTAGGACCTTTCAGAACAGGTTTATATATACTAAGCTCATGTGACAGATCATGTGACACTTAGATTGCATACAGGTGGACTTTATTTAACTAATTATGTGACTTCTGAAGGTAATTGGTTGCACCAGATCTTATTTAGGGGCTTTATAACAAATAGGGTGAATACACATACACGCACCACTTTTCAGATTTTTATTTGTTTGAAGTTTTTGAAACAAGTCATTTTTTTCATTTTAATTTCACCAATTTTGACTATTTTGTCTATGTCCATTACATGAAATCCAAATAAAAATCTATTTAAATGACAGGTCGCAATGCAACAAAATAGGAAAAACACCAAGGGGGATAAATA
The DNA here is from genome assembly GCF_057628025.1 of Oncorhynchus mykiss. Taxonomy (NCBI): domain Eukaryota; kingdom Metazoa; phylum Chordata; class Actinopteri; order Salmoniformes; family Salmonidae; genus Oncorhynchus; species Oncorhynchus mykiss. Next base: position 59,380,870 of record NC_143039.1, read on the forward strand.
CTTTTGCAAGACACTGTACTGTATAAGTTAATTTGTGCCAATACTTTTTGTCCCTTAAAATGGGGGACTATGTACAAAAGGAGTTGTAATTTCTAAACGGTTCACCCCTTATGGAGTAAAATACCCTCAAATGACAACTGACAGTCTGCACTAACCTCATAGTCATTGTATCATTTCACATTTCTGAAGCACACAGCCAAAACAAACAAAGAAATGTCACTGTCCCAATACTTTTGGAGCTCACTGTATATTGATAATAATAATACATTTTATTTAGCAGATGCTTTTCAGGATACTCAAGGACATGTTTAAATAAAAATCTATTTCATTTAGGTCTATGTAAGGCATTTTTATTATGCTTGTGATTGTTTACCGGTGGGGGGGGGGGACGAAACAATCAGCGTATCAATTTCAGAAGAATGGGCGGGTTCTGGCACGTTTAACTTTGCAGTGATACCATGTGCAGTAAACAGTAGCTCCCCCTGTGTAGACTAGGGTACATTGTGTGGGCTACACACCGTTAGCTAGCTAGCTAAGACTCACTAGCCAACTTGGCTGGCAAAAACAAGTAAAATGGCCAAACAAATCTCACAGTAAAAACATTTCTAGAGACTGTGTATAGAGAGGATGTTCTCGCATTTGCCAAGTTATTTGATATCAGTGATTGATTGCTTTGATCTAATCGGGGGCCTTAAAGAGAGTTTCAGGACATTCAGAGACAACAATCAGCACTACAACACTGTTTTAATTCCACACTGTTAGAAACCACGGAACACGCCTCCCCACTTCAACTCGCACTCTGTCCCATCCTCCACTCCAGTGAAATAAAAAAACAGTTACTTCAGCAACATTTTTATTTTATTTATTTATTTATTTAACTAGGCAAGTCAGTTCAGAACAAATTATTATTTACAATAACGGCCTACCCCGGCCAAACCTGGACGACGTTGGCCCAATTGTGCGCCGCCCTATGGGACTCCCAATCACGGCCGGATGTGATACAGCCTGGATTCGAACCAGGGACTGTAGTGACGCTTTTTGCACTGAGATGCAGCGTCTTAGACCACTGCGCCACTCGGGAGCTCTGATGTGCCTCGCAAGTAGTAGGCTACAACAACTGACCTCTGACCAGTGTTATCATATAGCTTAGCTACAACAACTGACCTCTGACCAGTGTTATCATATTACCTAGTTACAACAACTGACCTCTGACCAGTGTTATCATATAGCCCAGCTTGAGACTCAAGTTTTGAAATATAAGGGACATGGAGAAAATGGGCAAATGCATGAAACAATATTTATTTACAGTCAATGTAAATAGCCTATGATTTTGGGGAATTGAATTTAATTGGAAATAGATCATTGCCCTGTGCTTCTCTGCCCATGCATTATAGTTAGGCCCTATAGGCTCTTGGTCATTTAAAATACATTGTAGGCACACTTGATCTCAAGCGCCCAGCAGAGAATTGCACTCGGCTTGCATTTTGGCTCAGTGATCTCAACTTTTTTCACATTTTGTTGTCTTTTACAGCCGGAATTTAAAATGGATTAAAATGCGATTTTGTGTCATTGTCCTACACACAATACCCAATAATGTCAAAGTGTAATTATGTTTTTCGAAATTGTTACTAATTAATTAAGAATTAAAAGTTGAGTCAATAAGTATTCAACTTTGTAATGGCAAGTCTAAATACGTTCAGGAGTAAAAATGTGCTTAACAAGTCACATAATAAGTTACATGGACAACACTCTGAGTGCAATAATAGTGTTTAACATGATTTCTGAATGACTACCTCATCTCTGTACCCCACACACACAAGTATTTGTCACTACAAAGACACTCATTTGCCAGAGAGGAGGGAAACCGTTCAGGGATTTCACCAACTGGCCAATGGTGACATTAAAACAGTTACAGAACTTAATGGCTGTGACAGGAGAAAACTGAGGATGGATCAACAACATTGTACTTACTCCACAATACTAAATTAATGCTAAAACTGCAAAAAAAATGTGGCAAAAAAAATGACCATTATGTCCTGAATGGAAAGAGTTGTGTTTGGGGCAAAACTCAACACATCACCGAGTAGTAGTTTTTTTAAGATAAAAATAAACAGAATAGAGCTAAGTGCTATAGGAAAACCTGTTTCAGTCTGCTTTCCAACAGACACTGGGAGACGAAATCACCTTTCAGCAGGACAATAACCCAAAACACAAGGCCAAATATACACTGGAGTTGATTACCAAGACGACATTGAATGTTCGTGAAGGGCAGTTACAGTTTTGACTTAAATCAGCTTCATAATCTATGGCAAGGCTTGAAAATGTCTGTCTATCCATGATCAACAACCAACTTGACAGAGCTTTAAGATCTTTTTAAAGAAACATTTTCAAATATTGTACAATCCAGGTGTGCAAAGCTCTTTGAGACTTACCCAGAAAGACTCAGCTGTAAACGCTGCCAAAAGTAATTCTAACATAAATTGCAAACATTTCTAAAAACATATTTTCACTTTGTCATTATGAGGTATTGTGTGTAAATGGGTGAGGAAAAAAAACAATTTAATCCATTTTGAATTTAGGCTGTAACACAACAAAATGTGGAAAAAGTCAAGGGGTATGAATACTTTCTGAAGGCACTGTAGGCTATGACTGCCTATTGTGATTATTACTGTTATATCAGGCCATTATGTTCTAGTCTCAGTGGTTTATTATGTGTAGGTCTATGTGAGTCGCATTTTAAGAGCAAGACTCGTGGATTAACGTAGGCCTACAATACCTTTTATCTGTAATGTGAAATCACTTACTAGATGGTTTGTTGTGTGCGATCGATTAAAGTACACAGCAAATTGGCCAGTGTTACCTTGTATTGATTTTTCAGTGTAACATTTCTAGTGTTGATTCAGGAGTTAAATTAACACAGGTGTAAAAGAACCCCAGTGTTAGTGTTAATAACCAGTGTTGAGTGGAGAGTAAAATGTTCCCATCAAAACTTCGCCCATCATGATCTAATTTCACAGCGTGCTCTACTGCAGCTATAATTTTGTTTTGAATTCATATCTGTGTTTTTACATGTACATTGATTGATTTATTAATCGTATGCTACACAAAGACAAATAACAGAGTTTTCTCAACTAATTCAATCAGTTAGTTAGATTTATTGCATCCGTTGCTGAAGTGGCTGTTACAGTTGAAGTGGTTTAGGTCGTCTCCTTTCTTAATATTCCTTCCCCTGACTGTTATTTCGGAGGCAGGCTGCAGATGAATAAAGATGTAGGATGTGCTAACGCTGTCTGTATTTCAATAGGAATAACATATCACTTTACAAGCCAGCATAATGTAACTTTAAGGCCTGATGTCAGTGATGATTTAACATTGGAGAATTTGCTGTCTAGGGTATAGGATAGGCTATGCTTTTATGATAATGAAATGATGATTTGAGTGCCTAAATTTGGCCCTGCCATCATCATATGTTTGCCAAAGCCACTGCTCTGGAGTACCATCCATCAGAGGTTTTCAGAGACAGTTTTGTGTACCCAGATATACCATTCCCAGTGGACAAGAGCCAGCCCATACAGTTCCCCCTGTTGTCAAACTGGGTTAAAGTCACCAGTAGGGTAGGGGCTGTGTTTTGGGGATGAAGTACATGTTTAATTGAATTGCAGTATTTGGTTAGCTGTATTTTAAACGATTTTACAATTGTAAGCCTTTGTTTATTTCAAATATTTTCTGGGGGTGTTAAATAGTCTCTCCCTTGCAGCATCTGGCTCTAAGCCTGAGGTAATGATGAATTAAACAGATTAATGATTCATTAATTAAGCATCATCATTGCCTTCTAAACAGCCTCTCATAATACCACTGTTCCTGCCTGACCTAGTTACTAGGCTTTCTCAACTCTTCGCAAGGATGACCTAACTAGTACACACACACACACACACACACACACGTATATAAACGCCGGCCCATAAGCTCTAATACAGGGCACAGACACAAACATACACACATACACCCACACACACACACCGGGGTGTTTTGACCACCATCTCACAAATAACCAATGAGAAACCAACACCTATACTTTATGCTAATCAGGCTTGGTGCTCAGCGTTTCCTGGAGTGAAGCTGCTATCCTCTGCTTCGTTGTCTTTTTACCGGAGCGCTCATTTTCCATCAATACAAATCATGCTCAAGGGCCAGTTGGTGAGATAGTTCTATGTCCCAAACGGCACTCTAATCCCTATAAAAGTGCAGTAGTTTTGACCAGGGCCCTTGTCAAAAGCAGTGCGCTATATAGAGAAAAGGGTCCCATTTGGGACAGAGTCTCTTATTCTGCCATCAGATTATCTCAATTTTGGATGGAAGGGGGATGATTAGTTGACTGTAGGAGTATTGTAGGTCTATGGGGGAGGAAAATGCCCCTAATTTTTTCCATGTCGTTAAAGTTAGGAGAATGTGTGAGAGGAACAGTTATAGATTACAGGTGTAGCTTGAAGCAGTGACTCTCCAAGTGGACAATAAACGTTTTAAAAAACACTTTGAGAACGACTTGTTTGACCTAGCAGCACATTGACCCTTGTGTTCCGTTTTCAATTCTTTCATTGTTTCAGAAGTCTAGTCAGCACTGAGTCAAGTCCAGTCTCATTTTAATTAACTTGATCTGTTCAGCAAATGAAAGCGTAGTCATTTCAGAGAGTAAAGTCAAATGATTTATAAATACTTTATGACCATCATATCTTTACCGTCTCTGTGTCCTCCTGTTAACAGAATGAATATTACTGTAGGTTGGACTTCCTGTGGAGGGACAAGTTCAAGAGAGAGTGTGAGGAGATTGAGACCATGGAGAACCTGAACAGGGTTCTACTAGAGAACGTTCTACCGGCCCATGTTGCAGAACACTTCCTGGGACGTAACTGGAAGAACGAGGTGAGGCAGCAACCATTCACAGGACATCAGAACCTTGAGAACTCAGAATCATAGATCGAAGCACATTCCCATTCTAAAATTCTTCAAAGAAGACACAAAGTAAATGCATTCTAGAACTAACTTTAGAACCACACATTCTAACCCTATATGGAACCAGTAGCATAGATCCATTCCACTGACCTCTGTCTGTGTGCTTGTTTCTCCAGGATCTGTACCACCAGTCGTATGAGTCGGTGTGTGTGATGTTCGCCTCCATCCCAGACTTTAAGGAGTTCTACACAGAGTCAGATGTCAACAAGGAGGGCCTGGAATGTCTCAGACTCCTCAACGAGATCATCGCTGACTTTGACGAGGTGAGTTACTCTGTCCTTATTGGCTACTAATCACATCTGTGTGTTGGGCTGTTGTAGAATGTGTCACAGTAATATCACATCCGTTACTACTGATCATAACCAGATGTTAGACAATACAGAGCATCCTCACTGATAACAGGAACAAATCTGTAACCAAACTGTCTGTAACATCCTCGTTACAGTGTTCTTGCTAATTGTCTACCCTCTCCCTCTCTCTGTGTGTGTGACAGCTGCTGTCCAAGGCTAAATTCCATCCTCTCTCTATCTCTGTGTGACAGCTGCTGTCCAAGGCTAAATTCCATCCTCTCTCTATCTCTGTGTGACAGCTGCTGTCAAAGGCTAAATTCTACCCTCTCTCTCTCTCTCTCTCTCTCTCTCTCTCTCTGTGTGTGTGACAGCTGCTGTCCAAGGCTAAATTCTACCCCCTCTCTCTCTCTCTCTCTCTCTATCTCTGTGTGACAGCTGCTGTCCAAGGCTAAATTCTACCCTCTCTCTCTCTCTCTCTCTCTCTCTCTCTCTGTGTGTGACAGCTGCTGTCCAAGGCTAAATTCTACCCTCTCTCTCTCTCTCTCTCTGTGTGTGTGACAGCTGCTGTCCAAGGCTAAATTCTACCCTCTCTCTCTCTCTCTCTCTCTCTCTGTGTGTGTGACAGCTGCTGTCCAAGGCTAAATTCTACCCTCTCTCTCTCTCTCTCTCTCTCTCTCTCTCTGTGTGTGTGACAGCTGCTGTCCAAGGCTAAATTCTACCCTCTCTCTCTCTCTCTCTGTGTGTGTGACAGCTGCTGTCCAAGGCTAAATTCTACCCTCTTTCTCTCTCTCTCTCTCTCTCTCTCTCGGTGTGTGTGACAGCTGCTGTCCAAGCCTAAGTTCAGCGGGGTGGAGAAGATAAAGACTATTGGCAGCACTTATATGGCTGCTACTGGTCTCAACGCAACACCTGGACCTGAATACACACAGGTACATCTTTTACACACACACACACACACACACACACACACACACACACACACACACACACACACACACACACACACACACACACACACACACACACACACACACACACACACACACACACACACACACACACACACACACACACACACACACTCACACACACACACACACACACAGCAGAGAACACCAGAAGAAAAATATGTAATTCTATAATTAATTCACAAACACACATATACACACATGGTGGGAACTGGATGACATATACTGTATTTTAAACCCACAGAAATGATCAAACTCAGCTACAGCATCAACTCACCTCCAATTACAGGTTTAAAGTTGTGTGATGGTGCTAAACAACTGAATGATTCTCCCTCTCTCTCCATTCCTCTACCCCCCTCTTCTCTCTTGTCCTTTTCTGTCTTCCTCGTCTCTCTTTCCTCTCTCTGTTCCTTTCCATTTTTTCTTTCTCCCTCACTCAATCTTCTACTCTCTCTCTCAGGAACATGACCGTCAGTACATGCACATTGGCACAATGATGGAGTTTGCCTTCGCTCTGGTCGGGAAACTAGACGTTATCAACAAACACTCTTTCAATGACTTCAGGCTACGAGTCGGTAAGAGAGAGAGAGAGAGAGAGAGAGAGAGAGAGTGTGTGCGTGTGTGTATGAGAGAGAGAGAGAGAGAGAGAGAGTGTGCGTGTGTGTATGAGAGAGAGAGAGAGAGAGAGAGGGCGAGAGAGAGAGAGAGAGAGAGAGAGGTATAGTGTAATTGGTACAGTCCGACTCTGTCTTACATGTGACCTCTAACCCTTCTTCCTGGTTGTGTCAGGGATAAACCATGGTCCGGTGATTGCGGGGGTGATCGGAGCTCAAAAGCCTCAGTATGATATCTGGGGTAACAGTGTTAATGTGGCCAGCAGGATGGAGAGTACTGGGGTACTGGGAAAAATACAGGTACTCAATTAATACAGTTATACGAATAGTAATGCTACAGCAGTTTCCCAAACTCTATCTTGTTTCTTTTTCTCCCTAGCACTACACACCTGACTCGAATAATCAACTCATCATTAAGCTTTGATTATTTGAATCAGCAGTGTAGTTCTAGGACAAAACCCAAAATGTGCACCCTTGGGGAAACACTGCTACAGTAGCTCCATGCAGTTTTATGTTATACCACTAGGTGTCGCTGCAGAAATAGATCAAGGTTAATGAGAACGGTATACAGGTACAGAGCAGATGTTATGCAAATGTAGATATATAATAATGCAGAACTATACAATATAGTCGAAGCCACTATGAACTTATCTCTTTGACTATTCTCCTTTCCTGATTAAGTCTCCAGTTATTAATATGAATTTACCACAGAGATCCTGTCCGGCGCCGACAGAGATGGCCGCCTCGCTTCGCGTTCCTAGGAAACTATGCAGTTTTTAGTTTTTTTACGTGTTATTTCTTACATTGGTACCCCAGGTCATCTTAGGTTTCATTACATACAGTCGAGAAGAACTACTGAACATAAGAGCAGCGTCAACTCACCATCAGTACGACCAAGAATATGACTTTCGCGAAGCGGATCCTGTGTTCTGCCTTTCAAACCAGGCCAACGGAATGGATCCCAGCCGACGACCCAAAAACACGACTTTGTAAAAGGATGAAACGGAGCGGTCTTCTGGTCAGACTCCGGAGACGGGCACATCGTGCACCACTCCCTAGCATTCTTCTCGCCAATGTCCAGTCTCTTGACAACAAGGTTGATGAAATCTGAGTAAGGGTAGCATTCCAGAGGGACATCAGAGACTGTAACGTTCTTTGCTTCACGGAAACATGGCTCACTGGAGAGACGCTATCGGAGTCGGTGCAGCCAACTGGTTTCTCCACATCGCGCAGACAGAAACAAACATCTTTCTGGTAAGAAGAGGGGCGGGGGCGTATGCTTCATGGTTAACGTGACGTGGTGTGATCATAACAACATACAGGTACTCAAGTCCTTCTGTTCACCTGATTTAGAATTCCTCACAATCAAATGTCGACCGCATTATCTACCAAGGGAATTCTCTTCGATTATAATCACAGCCGTATATATTCCCCCCCAAGCAGACACATCGATGGCTCTGAACAAACGTTATTTGACTCTTTGCAAACTGGAATCCATTTATCCGAAGGCTGCATTCATTGTAGCTGGGGATTTTAACAAGGCTAATCTGAAAACAAGACTCCCTAAATTGTATCAGCATATCGATTACGCAACCAGGGCTGGCAAAACCTTGGATCACTGCTATTCTAACTTCCGCGACGCATATAAGGCCCTGCCCCGCCCTCCTTTCGGAAAAGCTGACCATGACTCCATTTTGTTGATCCCTGCCTACAGACAGAAACTAAAACAAGAAGCTCCCGTGCTGAGGTCTGTTCAACACTGGTCCGACCAATCTGATTTCACACTCCAAGACTGCTTCCATCACGTGGACTGGGATATGTTTCGTATTGCGTCAGACAACAACATTGACGAATATGCTGATTCGGTGAGCGAGTTCATTAGAACGTGCGTTGAAGATATCGTTCCCATAGCAACGATTAAAACATTCCCAAACCAGAAACCGTGGATTGATGGCAGCATTCGTGTGAAACTGAAAGCCCGAACCACTGCTTTTAATCAGGGCAAGGTGACCGGAAACATGACCGAATACAAACAGTGTAACTATTCCCTCCGCAAGGCAATCAAACAAGCTAAGCGTCAGTATAGAGACAAAGTAGAATCTCAATTCAATGGCTCAGACACAAGAGGTATGTGGCAGGGTCTACAGTCAATCACGGATTACAAAAAGAAAACCGGCCCCGTCACGGACCAGGATGTCTTGCTCCCAGGCAGACTAAATAACTTTTTTGCCCGCTTTGAGGACAATACAGTGCCACTGACATGGCCCGCAAGTAAAACATGCGGACTCTCCTTCACTGCAGCCGACGTGAGGAAAACATTTAAACGTGTCAACCCTCGCAAGGCTGCAGGCCCAGACGGCATCCCCAGCCGTGCCCTCAGAGCATGCGCAGACCAGCTGGCTGGTGTGTTTACGGACATATTCAATCAATCCCTATCCCAGTCTGTTGTTCCCACATGCTTCAAGAGGGCCACCATTGTTCCTGTTCCCAAGAAAGCTAAGGTAACTGAGCTAAACGACTACCGCCCCGTAACACTCACTTCCGTCATCATGAAGTGCTTTGAGAGACTAGTCAAGGACCATATCACCTCCACCCTACCTGACACCCTAGACGCACTCCAATTTGCTTACCGCCCAAATAGGTCCACAGACGATGCAATCTCAACCACACTGCACACTGCCCTAACCCATCTGGACAAGAGGAATACCTATGTGAGAATGCTGTTCATCGACTACAGCTCGGCATTTAACACCATAGTGCCCTCCAAGCTCGTCATCAAGCTCGAGACCCTGGGTCTCGACCCCGCCCTGTGCAACTGGGTACTGGACTTCCTGACGGGCCGCACCCAGGTGGTGAGGGTAGGCAACAACATTTCCACCCCGCTGATCCTCAACACTGGGGCCCCACAAGGGTGCGTTCTGAGCCCTCTCCTGTACTCCCTGTTAACCCACGACTGGGTGGCCACGCACGCCTCCAACTCAATCATCAAGTTTGCGGACGACACAACAGTGGTAGGCTTGATTACCAACAACGACGAGACGGCCTACAGGGAGGAGGTGAGGGCCCTCGGAGTGTGGTGTCAGGAAAATAACCTCACACTCAACGTCAACAAAACTAAGGAGATGATTGTGGACTTCAGGAAACAGCAGAGGGAACACCCCCCTATCCACATCGATGGAACAGTAGTGGAGAGGGTAGTAAGTTTTAAGTTCCTCGGCGTACACATCACAGACAAACTGAATTGGTCCACCCACACAGACAGCATCGTGAAGAAGGCGCAGCAGCGCCTCTTCAACCTCAGGAGGCTGAAGAAATTTGGCTTGTCACCAAAAGCACTCACGAACTTCTACAGATGCACAATCGAGAGCATCCTGTCGGGCTGTATCACCGCCTGGTACGGCAACTGCTCCGCCCACAACCGTAAGGCTCTCCAGAGGGTAGTGAGGTCTGCACAACGCATCACCGGGGGCAAACTACCTGCCCTCCAGGACACCTACACCACCCGATGTCACAGGAAGGCCATAAAGATCATCAAGGACATCAACCACCCGAGCCACTGCCTGTTCACCCCGCTATCATCCAGAAGGCGAGGTCAGTACAGGTGCATCAAAGCTGGGACCGAGAGACTGAAAAACAGCTTCTATCTCAAGGCCATCAGACTGTTAAACAGCCACCACTAACATTGAGTGGCTGCTGCCAACACACTGACTCAACTCCAGCCACTTTAATAATGGGATTTGATGGGAAATTATGTAAAATATATCACTAGCCACTTTAAACAATGCTACCTAATATAATGTTTACATACCCTACATTATTCCTCTCATATGTATATGTATATACTGTACTCTATATCATCTACTGCATCTTTATGTAATACATGTATCACTAGCCACTTTAACTATGCCACTTTGTTTACATACTCATCTCATATGTATATACTGCACCCAATACCATCTACTGTATCTTGCCTATGCCGCTCTGTACCATCACTCAGTCATAATATGTACATATTCTTTATCCCCTTACACTTGTGTCTATAAGGTAGTAGTTTTGGAATTGTTAGCTAGATTACTTGTTGGTTATTACTGCATTGTCGGAACTAGAAGCACAAGCATTTCGCTACACTCACATTAACACCTGCTAACCATGTGTATGTGACAAATAAAATTGGATTTGATTTGATTTGAATTTGCGTTAAATATGTACATCTATAGAATATTCTGCCTACATGTGATGTTTTGGACATGCTGCTTTGTGGTCCCTTTCAGTCACTTGATATAACACACTATGGGGAGCCAACGACCAATCATAATCACCTGAAGAAATTACGCCCAACGGGCTAATGAATGTCGAGACCACCCTCAGAATAGCCTTCCTGGCTATAATACCAGGGCGCGCATTCATTTCCTCTATTCTTCGCTCTTCATCTCGCCTGAAGTAAGAACGCGTCACGCAATTTACAAACTTTTCAAGCACACAAGGCTACGAGATTCGGCTCCGACTTAGGTGTCTGTTGGTGGGGAGAGAGTACTTGTCCCTCTAGATATTATGAGTTTTTGGTCTTGGTATTGTTTTTTGTGTTTGTTAAAAACCCACTACTTTCCGCTCCACTTGTGTAGACTGTGCTTCCTTGCTTGAGTAAGATGGCCATTGGTAAAAGTAAGTTAAAAATGGCTAACCAGCCGAGTTTGAACCTCCGACCGTGCCCAAGGGCATGTGGTTTCACAATCAAAATGAAAGATACTCATGAGTGCTGTAATGTTTGCCTGGGGTGGAAACACGCTCATGTGACCATTGTCCCCGGCTGGGTTCAACTTCCATTTTACGTCGGGTTGACTTTGTGAGAAAGATTGGGGCTGCTGGCGGTGAAGTGACCTCTGGGACGGGGTCGTCTGAGGCTGGGAGAGAGCTGCAGCAGCGGTGGGTTGACAGGCGTGTCGTCACAGCCCATGTAAGGGATCATTCTGGTTTCTGTGGCAGTGGAAGTGTTCAGGGGATGATGTACCCCTGGTTGGCTCTGCAGGGTTTTCAGAGTGTGAACCGGATGACATCAGTTCGGGGCAGCCTAACTCCCAGCTTTGGATTCGGCAGGGGAGAGGGAACCATTGGTGGTTAATGCGCCTTTGATGGAGCTGTGTCGTAGGGCGGCAGATCACCTGGGTGTCTTCTCCCCCGCAGAGCAGCTCTTCCAGGTTTGGGGGAAGGGAAGCGTTGCTTACTCCTGTTTAAAGATTGTGCAGATGAGATAAAGGTGATCTGGGATTCCACTCATTCAGCCAGGCTGGTGGTACCAGGTTATAGTGATTTCTTGAATGTAGAGAAGGGTTTCCTAACTGGCAACCCACGGGTTGTCTTATTCGGCCCCCTAAGTTTTCTGAATAAAGTATACATACACAATATACATATACACACATACAGTACATACATATATACAGTTCAAGTTAGAAGTTTACATACACCTTAGCCAAATACATTTAAACTCGGTTTTTCACAATTCCTGACATTTAAAGTAAAAATTCCCTGTCTTAGGTCAGTTAGTATCACCACTTTATTTTAAGAATGTGAAATGTCAGAATAATAGTAGAGAGAATGATTTATTTCAGCTTTTGTTTCTTTCATCACATTCCCAGTGGGTCAGAAGTCTACATACACTCAATTAGTATTTGGTAGCATTGCCCTTACATTGTTTAACTTGGGTCAAACATTTCGGATAGCCTTCCACAAGCTTCCCACAATAAGTTGGGTGAATTTTGGCACATTCCTCCTGACAGAGCTGGTGTAACTGAGTCAGGCTCACACATTTTCTATAGGATTGAGGTCAGGGCTTTGTGATGGCCACTCCAATACCTTGACTTTGTTGTCCTTAAGCCATTTTGCAACAACTTTGGAAGTATGCTTGGGGTCATAGTCCATTTGGAAGACCCATTTGCGACCAAGCTTTAACTTCCTGACTGATGTCATGAGATGTTGCTTCAATATATCAACATAATTTTCATCCCTCATGATGCCATCTATTTTGTGAAGTGCACCAGTCCCTCCTGCAGCATGGCACCCCTACAACATGATGCTGCCACCCCCGTGCTTCACGGTTGGGATGGTATTCTTCGGCTTGCAAGCCTCCCCCTTTATCCTCCAAACATAACGATGGTCATTATAGGCAAACAGTTCTATTTTTGTTTCATCAGACCAGTGAACATTTCTCCAAAAAGTCAGATCTTTGTCCCCATGTGCAGTTGCAAACCGTAGTCTGGCTTTTTTATGCCGGTTTTGGAGCAGTGGCTTCTTCCTTGATGAGTGGCCTTTCAGGTTATGTCGATGTAGGACTTGTTTTTACTGTGGATATAGATACTTTTGTACCTGTTTCCTCCAGCATCTTCACAAGGTCCTTTGCTGTTGTTCTGGGATTGATTTGCACTTTTCGCACCAAAGTACTTTCATCTCTAGGAGATAGAGAGTTATGATGGCTGCGTGGTCCCATGGTGTTTATACTTGCATACTATTGTTTGTTCAGATGAACGTGGTACCTTCAGGTGTTTGGAAATTGCTCCCAAGGATGAACCAGTCTTGGCTGATTTCTTTTAACTTTCCCAAGCAAAGAGGCACTGAGTATGAAGGTAGGCCTTGAAATACATCCACAGATACACCTCTAATTGACTCAAATTATGTCACTTAGCATATCAGAATCTTCTAAAGCCATGACATAATTTTCTGGAATTTTCCAAGCTGTTTAAAGGCACAGTCAATTTAGTTTATGCAAACTTCTGACCCACTGGAATTGTGATACAGTGAATTATAAGTGAAATAATCTGTCTGTCAACAATTGTTGGAAAAATTACATGTGTCATGCACAAAGTAGACTTGCCAAGACTATAGTTTGTTAACAAGAAATTAGTGGAGTGGTTGAAAAACGAGTTTTAATGACTCCAATCTAAGTGTATGTAAACTTCCGACTTCAACTGTATATTTATTTTTAATTGTTGGACATAAAAGACTGTAAAAGCACCAGGAAACCTGTTCCAAGTGATTTTCATTTTTTTAATCTGTTCCAAAGTGTTCCTACGCATAATAGAGAGACACGTGATGGTAAAACAATGTTAGTATTGTTTGAAAATGTTATGTTTTAGTCAAATATTATATATGTTTGGGCATCTTGTGGTCAATTTGCAGTGTACAAATTCGTCGTTATTATGTTCCGGCGTCCCGACTACCAGCTCAAGAAGAAAATCGGCTCGCGGCTGAATCTAGTTGATGATCCCTGAAGTAGAGGGTGGATCGGTGGTTAAATGTGGTAACAATGCTGCAGCGGTATCATCATATCGGTATGCTGTATGAGCTGAATAAGACCGTGGAGGCGTAGAGTCGGATTCAGAGCTTCTCTACAAAATCCGTGCTATGGCTGTTTTTGTGCTGCGTCTGTCCCGCGGTACTATCCTGGCTGTCGGGGAAAGTTACTGGTTGCCGAAGTCCCCAAACCCGGTGTGGGCCTGGTATGAAAAATGCGGTACCATGAAAGCACATTGTTTCAACCCAAGGTTCCTTGGTGTTCAGGGGTATTGAGAGAGCGGTATCGTCCAGGTGTGGGCATAATAAACACAGTTCCTTCCGCACGTTCAGACACACGGTTGTCAAGAGTGGTGGATTTGAAAACAAGCATGACAACAACAACAAAAATGATCCCAGTCCTCATGGTGGTGCTCGGTCCCTTCAGGACATAATGTAGAGAGACTGGCAGAGTGCTCCGTCCAGTGGCCGGTTCTGGCATTACTGCCCTGTCTGGCACAGTTTCAGCTGGGGCACTCGGTGCCTTTTTGCAAGTGCCTGAGCGGTACTGAATTGAAGGAATGAATGCGAGCCCGTTATTATAGCCAGGAAGGCGGAGCTTCCGTGATTTCAGTTTTCCTCTGGTGAATAGGACTGGTCGTTGACTTGCCATAATACGTTATACCTCGTTCCCTCCTTCAGGGAATAGTAGTTATATTCATAACTGTATGATTTCCTTGCTTCCAGGTAACTGAGGAGACAAGTCGTATCCTAGCGACGCTGGGCTACATGTGTTCGTGTCGAGGCATCATCAACGTGAAGGGGAAGGGAGAGCTCAAAACCTTCTTCGTACACACGGAGATGACCAGATCGCTGTCTCAAGGGACTGTGATGCCTTGAACATCATACACTGAACATTACACATACACACACATGAACACACACACATGCAAACACACTTCAGCTATACAAACAAATGTATCTACATACACACGGATAGACTTGCACGCACATACACACACATACGTGCATGCACAAATAAAGCACATACAAACATACGAGGACTTACACACACACGTAACACACGCACACAGTACTGCCTGCTGTAGTAGAACGTATCAAACAACAGACTTTGTTTGCAACAGTAACTCCAGACCACTTCATCTAAACCAGACAGAATGGCAGACAGACAACATTTAGAACAACAAACAGAACAACAGACAGACGGCTGTACATACAGTATTACCTGCATCGTCCCTCCTTAGCTGGACACAGTAGTAACTGAACTTCACAGGGTAACGTTGTCCCTAGATACTGATCTTAGGTCAGTTTTGCATTCCCCTCTCCCCTAATGATTAAGGTTAGGATGTGTTTAGGGTAAGCTGATCTTAGATCTGTGCGCAAGGGAAATTTCAACCTGGAGTGGATTTCATTGACTACCTGAGCGGTCGAGTGGTGCAGTGCAGACACAGATAGTCGATGCCATCTTGGCACCGATAGTCCTTTCACTATTACAGTACTTTTAGTCAGAATTCTATTTAAAATGTGGTGCCAACATGAAGGGTTGTTTTCCAAACTGTCTATGGCTAGCCTCTCTCTATGGCTCTGGAGCAGAAAGCGACGTGGACCTCAAGAGCAGTCGGGGAATCAAGAGCTACTGGACTTTTGTAAGAAAACGAGAAAACAATATCAACAACAGGAGACTGTTTCCATGTTTTGACGCCATCATTTTCTTACTCATTAAAACATTTGTATATAAGTGAACCAATGTGCCTCATGTCATTGAAAGTCAACTATTTATGATTGCACTGAAAAAGTCCACTAAGTAGTTCGATAAAGAGGTAGTTTGATCAAGTATTGTACTTTATTATGTACAGTTGTAGTCGGAAGTTTACATACATTTTAGCCAAATACATTTAAACTCAATTTTTCACAATTCCTGACATTTAATCCTAAAAATTCCCTGTCATTGGTCAGTTAGGATCACCACTTTATTTTAAGAATGTGAAATGTCAGAATAATAGTACAGAGAATGATTTATTTAAGCTTTTATTTCTTTCATCACATTCCCAGTGGGCCAGAAGTTTACATACACTCAATTAGTATTAGGTAGCATTGCCTGTGCGTCTGCACAGTTTGGGCTACACACTAATATGACCCCTCTATGGAAAGTGCGTCTCTCAACAACACATACAGTACCAGTCAAAGGTTTGGACACACCTACTCATTCAAGGGTTTTTCTTTATTTTTTTTACTATTTTCTACATTGTAGAATAATAGTGACAACATCAAAACACTGAAATAACACATATGGAATCATGTGGTAACTAAAAAAATGTTTAACAAATAAAAATATATTTTAGATTTTAGATCATTCAAAGTAGCCACCCTTTGCCTCGATGACAGCTTTGCACACGCTCGGCATTCTCTCAATCACCAGTCACCTGGAATGCATTTCAATTAACAGGTGTGCCTTGTTAAAAGTTAATTTGTGGGATTTATTTCATCATTAATGCGTTTGAGCCAATTAGTTGCGTTGCGACAAGTTAGGGTTGGTATACAGAAGATATCCCTATTTGGTAAAAGACCAAGTCCATATTATGGCATGAACAGCTCAAATAAGCAAAGAGAAATAACAGTCCATCATTACTTAGACATGAAGGTCCGTCAATCTGGAAAAGTTCAAGAACTTTGAAAGTTTCTTCAAGTGCAGTCGTGTCCAAACTTTTGACTGGTACTGTACATGTTGGTTGTTTTGCTCTAGGATGCCCACAAGCCTCACAAGACTCATCTGATGATCCCTCGGTACCAGTTGAAAAAATGAATGGAAGTATACTGTATATGGAGGTAGTCCCCTTTTTTTAGCACTAAACTATCTGTTGTTTCATGTAGTGAATCTATTATTCATTGCGTTTGTATAGGCTAATAGCAGTAAGACCAAATAACATTTTTCATCACATAATTATTTTATTTTTTTGATATTTCAAGGGGTCTTAAAATTCAAACTCAAATAGATAAGTGATCCTTTGTATGACCTTCTTAAAACAATTATGTATAGCTTAGTAGGAATCCCTGTTCCCAGTGTCAACAAAACTCTCTATATCCTCTATATTGTTAAGTGTGTTCAGATGTGTTGGCCACGCCCACTAATTGGCCACGTTTGATCTTAATGAGTGCTTGTTTCCTTTGAAATGTGGTCTATTTGAATAGACTAAAATGAACTGATTTTTATGCCAGCATGGCATCCTGTTGGCACAGTGGACTAGTTCCACAGATAGAATACAGAAGATCACAGCTTTGAATCTCACTGTTGCCATGTCACAATAAAAAATAAATGTGTTTGCATGATTAATGCCTAAACAAACACATTTCCATGGCTGTGTTTAGACAGGCAGCCCAATTCTGATTTTCTTCTCACTAATTGGTATTTTGATCAATCAGATCAGCTCTGAAAAGTTCTGATGTGATTGGTCAAAAGACCAATTAGTGGGAAAAATATCAGAATTGGGCTGCCTGTCTAAACACAGTGTTCTATCTATGCTTGGAGTTCAAAATGGTTAATCCAAACTAAACTGGCAGTGTTATTAAAAGTCTTATTGAAACATGTTCTCAGAATGTTATCTAATTAACTTGAAATAACATACAATGTTAATAAAACGTCCCAGGATAACTTTCAGGAAGACATAGTAAAAGGTTCTCAGAACCTCCATGCAACCTAAAAATGTATGTTCCGTTTTACCGGTCGAGAAACGTGTGGCTTTGTTCACAGAATCAATGGGAAACCAAAAACGTACGTTCCCAAAACGTCAAAGAAAACAATTAAAAAACAATTTGTGAAGCTTGTGTAACAAATAGATGCCAGGAGTCATCAAAGAGAGGAGGGGAGAGTGTAACGGGTTGAAAACAAAGTCACTAAAAACAAACAGCCCTTTATTATAGGTCGGATCGTATCCAGCAAGGGAGTACAAATCAACCCAAAATAATTTTGGAGGCTGTGTTGCGGCTAAAGGAGAGGGAGCCACAGACAGTTGGAGACGTCAGAACACTGCTGGGATTTTTTGGCTACTACACGTCATTCGTCCAAGATTTCTCCAGGATGGCCAAACTCTATTTTAGCTGCTACAAAGTCCATCAAAAGAAAAGGGGGAAACTGCCAAGCCCAAATCAACCAGAGGAAAAACCCAGGCCAAAAAGGTTAGCAATGGACAACGGCATCCCAAGAATCCAGTCCAGTGGACAGCTGTACACGAGCCATTGTAGCTAAGTTGGTGGACATGCTAACCAATCCACCCATACTAGCATACCCAGACTGTGACTTACCAGTTGTGCTACACACTGACGCTTCCAATGAGGGTCTAGGAGCTGTCCTTTACCAACAGGAGACTACGTGTAATCGGGTATGGGTCCAGAACGCTAACTCCAACAGAGAAAAACTACCACCTCCACTCTGGCAAACTTGAGTTTTTAGCACTTAAATGGGCAATCTGTGACAAATTTAGAGACTACCTATAGTACTATGCACCCACCTTTACCATATATACAGACAACAACCCTTTGACCTTTGTTCTGAGCACAGCTAGACTCAATGCAGTAGGTCTCCGCTGGCTCGTAGAGTTGGCCGACTTCCACTCCGACCTGAAATACAGGCCTGGGAAAATGAAAGCAAACGCTGATGCACTGTCTCGTTGTCCTGTCGTTCTCCACAACCACTTGGGTGAATACACAGAATCTATGCCACCAGAAGTCATCTCAGCGGTATGGCAAGGAAGCAGAGCAGTGGAAAATGAGGATATTCCATGGGGGGCTGCGCTGTCAACTGTAGAGACTGTAGAGAGGGTGGTGTGTCACCTGAAGGCGGGCCTGCCATCACACAATAAAACCTATATACAGATGGTGCTTACCCATAGCTAGTACCCTACAATTTCAATAACTTATTTTCGAGTTCTCTTGATACCTTCCACATTGTACTGTTTTTATTATATTTTTTAATATTTTTTATACGTACTACTGTATTACCAGAGCACAGCACGAGTTATGCTGTAATCAGATAATCATCTTGCTGAAAAACAAAAGATGGAATCCAAATGAGAAAGAGAAAAAGCTAATGGGGTCAGAAATGAGGAGACTAGTCTATGAGTGGAACAAACTGGTCATGGGAAAAAAAAGATTTTTCTGGCCATTCATGCAGCGTGAAGTAGAAGACTATGTGATCAGATAGTGTGAATATATCAAGCAGAAACGTCCCTGTGTTCCAGAGAAAGCAGCTATGGTTTCAATCACCACCAGGGCACCCTTTGAGCTTCTTTCCATTGACTACATGTACCTTGAGCCAAGCAAAGGAGGCTATGAATATATTATTGTACTGGTCAATCATTTCACACGCTTACCACAGGCCTACTCAACGAAGAACAAGTCAGGAAAAACTGCAGCCGAGAAGATATTCCAAGACTTCATTCCTCGGTTTGGCTATCCTAGTAAGCTTCACCACCACCAAGGGCAAGAGTTCATCACTCTAGAGAACGCATTTCCAGAGTCCAATGAGCTTTACACCACTCCAGCCGATGCTTGGCATGTCCATGGTGATCTTAGGCTTGTGTGTGGTTGCCTGGCCATGGAAACCTGTGCTGACGTTGCTTCCACAGGCAGTTTGGAACATGGTAGAGAGTTTCAACCGAGGACAGACTATTTTTACACGAGCTGTGCCTCAGTGCTAGACGGTCTCGGTCTGTGAGCTTGCATGGCCTACCTCTTCACGGCTGAAACGCTGTTGCTCCTAGACATTTCCACTTCGCAAAAACAGCACTTATAGTGGACCGGGGCAGCTCTAACAGGGCAGAAATTTGACAAACTGACTTTTTGGGAAGGTGGCATCCTATGACAGTGCCACTTTGAAAGTCACTGAGCTCTTCAGTAAGGCAATTCTATTGCCAATGTTTGTCTATGGAGATTACATGGCTGTGTGCTCGATTTTGTACACCTGTCAGCAACAGGTGTGGCTGAAATAGCTGAATTTACTCATATGAAGGGATGTCCACATACACTATATATACAAAAGTATCTGTGACCAACAGATTTATATCTGTATTCCCAATCATGTGAAATCTATCGATTAAGGTCTAATGAATTTATTTAAATTGACATATATTTATATGAACTATAACTCAGTAAAATCTTTGAAATTGTTGCATGCTGCGTTTATATATTTTTTCAGCATATGTTCATGTCATTATTTGGCAACAGTTACAACATACCTATCTGATCTAAATAAATTATAAAACTGGGTGGTTCTCGCCCTGAATGCTGATTGGCTGACAGCCGTACTATATCAGAACTTATACCAAGGGTATGACAAAATATTTATTTGTACTCCTCTAATTATGTTGGTAACTTTATAATAGCAATGAGGCACCTCAGGGTTTGTGGTATATGGCCAAGAACAGCACTTAGCCGTGGTATATTGGCCATATGCCACACATACTTGTGCCTCAGTGCTTAAATATACCATGGGTGGGTCTAATCCTGAATGCACATTCCTGAATGCACAACTATGATGTTAAAATGCCCATTTACTCTGTTCCATTTAACTGCACAATCCACTGTCTCATCAGCCTAGCCAGGCAATTTATAAACTTGATCTCCACTATAAAAAGCATCTAGACATTATCTCACATTTCTTTTAGACTAACATTTAGTTTCAACAGCGGAGATTTGTATAAACCTTGCTGTTTGTCTCTCCGACATTTGCAACATTGTTTCAATATTCAAATTTGATCTCCAGCTGTCCCATAGTAATGAACATGGGGTGACGAGACAGCGTTTCTCAACCAGTCGAAATCATAAATCAGCTGGCATCGTTTTTATGAATATATACACAGAAATGTCAATTGAAAAAAGGTAAAACGAAACAAAGTGCAGCTAGTTTGCAGTCTTTCAGCTTCAGTTGGAAGTGATTGTGTTAGCTGTGTTGTTGGCTAGCTCCTCTGAACAACATGTTCCTGGCGAGAGAGCACATTTTCTATGCCAGGCAAAATCGTGCCTCATTAACTCACTGTTATGGATGTATCCAAATAAATTTCACTATAAAACAGCTTAAACAAATGCAAATGCAGGTACTGTTGTTATTCTGGCTACACTGTTTGATGTGACTAAGTTAGCTGTAGTTGGCTAGCTAGCAAGCAAGGGATAAGAAAGTTGCCAGCTAGTATGGCCATGGAACATTTAAAATGAATGACTGGGTCGCATCCATACAGTAGATACAGAACAAAAAGAGAAAACGGCTGGGTCGCATCCATACAGTAGATACAGAACAAAAAGAGAAAACGGCTGGGTAGCATCCATACAGTAGATACAGAACAAAAAGAGAAAACGGCTGGGTCGCATCCATACAGTAGATACAGAACAAAAAGAGAAAACGGCTGGGTCGCATCCATACAGTAGATACAGAACAAAAAGAGAAAACGGCTGGGTAGCATCCATACAGTAGATACAGAACAAAAAGAGAAAACGGCTAGGTCGCATCCATACAGTAGATACAGAACAAAAAGAGAAAACGGCTGGGTCGCATCCATACAGTAGATACAGAACAAAAAGAGAAAACGGCTGGGTCGCATCCATACAGTAGATACAGAACAAAAAGAGAAAACGGCTGGGTCGCATCCATACAGTAGATACAGAACAAAAAGAGAAAACGGCTGGGTAGCATCCATACAGTAGATACAGAACAAAAAGAGAAAACGGCTAGGTCGCATCCATACAGTAGATACAGAACAAAAAGAGAAAACGGCTGGGTCGCATCTCTGGCAACGAACTGATAGAACTAACCACCAGCCGGCTTGGGTAGCAATGCTAGATTTGTGTTGGGACTATATCTTGAGGAGGATGAAATAGTATTAATAAATTAAACAAAATAACGTTTTTAATGAAAATATGTCAATCATTATTTGAATATATTCGTAACCTGTTGAATTAATGTGATAATTCCCTCAAGACGGTGTTTGGAGGATGCAAATATATCCTCCAAAACACTGGCTTCTCGAGCATTCTCATTTAATTCGTTTCTCATTGAAAGACAGAGTTGATAGAATTCTAGATAGCTGAGCATCTCAAAGAGAACTCTCTATCATCTTTCACACCCAATATAACATGTAGAACAAACATGTGTCTCTGATACGGAATCACATCAGCTCTCGTCATTGCATTTCTATCTGGAACATTCCAAATTTGTTTCTGAAACATGGCCCAGGTTGTAGGGTTGCTTCTGATAGAAACATACCCAGAACATGGTTGCCATATTCTCAGAATATCAGAAATTGGTATATTTACAGTAGCATGTCTGTATTTTCTCACATTGGACATTTTAGCAATGATGAAGTAGGTTATACCAAAACAAAACAAAAACACATAGTTACATCTCAAAGTTTTAATGTGGAAAAACACAGCATGTGAACAAATGTAATGTGGACAAATTACAACAGAATCAATTGGGACCAATGTTTGGGGTACTATATTACTTACAGATATATATTCATTTTATGATTAACGGAGTAATAAAACAAATGACTGTCTTCAAATGACCTGTTTATTACGTTCAGAAGCATTTTTCTACCAACATGTTATATACAGTGGGGAGAACAAGTATTTGATACACTGACGATTTTGCAGGTTTCCCACTTACAAAGCATGTAGAGGTCTGTATTTTCAACTGTGAGAGATGGAATCTAAAACAAAAATCCAGAAAATCACATTGTATGATTTTTAAGTAATTACTTTGCATTTTATTGCATGACATGAATATTTTATACATCAGAAAAGCATAACTTAATATTTGGTACAGAAACCTTTGTTTGCAATTACAGAGATCATACGTTTCCTGTAGTTCTTGACCAGGTTTGCACACACTGCAGCAGGGATTTTGGCCCACTCCTCCATATAGACCTTCTCCAGATCCTTCAGGTTTTGGGGCTGTTGCTGGGAAATACGGACTTTCAGCTCCCTCCAAAGATTTTCTATTGGGTTCAGGTCTGGAGACTGGCTAGGCCACTCCAGGACCGTGAGATGCTTCTTACGGAGCCACTCCTTAGTTGCCCTGGCTGTGTGTTTCGGGTCATTGTCATGCTGGAAATCCCAGCCACGACCCATCTTCAATGCTCTTACTGAGGGAAGGAGGTTGTTGGCCAAGATCTCGCGATACTTGGCCCCATCCATCCTCCCCTCAATACGGTGCAGTTGTCCTGTCCCCTTTGCAGAAAAGCATCCCCAAAGAATGATGTTTCCACTTCCATGCTTCACAGTTGGGATGGTGTTCTTGGGGTTGTTCTCATCCTTCTTCTTCCTCCAAACACGGCGAGTGGAGTTTAGACCAAAAAGCTATATTTTTGTCTCATCAGACCACATGACCTTCTCCCATTCTTCCTCTGGATCATCCAGATGGTCATTGGCAAATTTCAGATGGGCCTGGACATGTGCTGGCTTGAGCAGGGGGACCTTGCGTGCGCTGCAAGATTTTAATCCATGACGGCGTAGTGTGTTACTAATGGTTTTCTTTGAGACTGTGGTCCCAGCTCTCTTCAGGTCGTTGACCAGGTCCTGCCGTGTAGTTCTGGCCTGATCCCTCACCTTCCTCATAATCATTGATGCCCCACGAGGTGAGATCTTGCATGGAGCCCCAGACCGAGGTGATTGACCGTCATCTTGAACTTCTTCCCTTTTCTAATAATTGCGACAACAGTTGTTGCCTTCTCACCAAGCTGCTTGCCTATTGTCCTGTAGCCCATCCCAGCCTTGTGCAGGTCTACAAATGTATCCCTGATGTCCTTACACAGCTCACTGGTCTTGGCCATTGTGGAGAGACTGGAGTCTGTTTAATTGAGTGTGTGGACAGGTGTCTTTTATACAGGTAACGAGTTCAAACAGGTGCAGTTAATACAGGTAATGAATGGAGAACAGGAGGGCTTCTTAAAGAAAAACTAACAGGTCTGTGAGAGCCGGAATTCTTACTGGTTGGTAGGTGATCAAATACTTATGTCATGCAATAAAATATAAATGAATTACTTAAAAATCATACAATGTGATTTTCTGGATTTTTGTTTTAGACTTCGTCTTTCACAGTTGAAGTGTACCTATGATAAAAATTACAGACCTCTACATGCTTTGTAAGTAGGAAAACCTGCAAAATCGGCAGTGTATCAAATACTTGTTCTCCCCACTGTATATATTTTTAAACCTTTGTCTAATGCTAACGGTATTCATGCTGTAGGCTAACTCTTTTTCAATAGGCTATTGTAAAGCCAAAAATCAAAGAAAGGATATCAGCGGTGTTGTTATAACCTTTTCCTTGTGGAAATGCTCCCATTATTTTGAGTTAATAGAGGAGAAAGGGAACAACATTTTAGTCAAATACAAACTCAATTACAAATTTGATCATATAATGTTAGAATTCAATGGCTATAGTTCATTAAACATGTTTTGTTTGAGCAGCATTTTAAAACAAAAGTCGAAGTAAAAACACTATGGGTTTTGTTTCATTTGATTTTCATAATACCGAGCTAGGACTGATGGTTTGGTTAGCTACACAGGCAGGTCTGTTTTTCTGGTTACCAAGGCAACTACTGTAGCTAAACTTGCCAGCTACTTCAGTGGATGTTGAACACATTTCTTGTGGTAAATGTGTTAAATTATAGTAATGGTATAAAAGAGATAATCAACTTGGGGCTCAAAGCGTTCTCTGGAAAATAATGCAACTCTGTGGAAGTTCATTATTTTCTATTGAACACATAGCCCCTCATTTAAATACCATGTCATGTGCGTGTTTGGTGGGATGTTGATGGAATATTTTCCTCAGAAAACTGGACACATGAATGTTCTTGCAACGTCCTATGAAATGTGTCTAGAACATTAATATCATATATTCTGAGAACCTGGCAACCATTTCCTTTGTATGTTTGGTGCAGTGGCGATTTTAGCATGTAAATCTTGGTGGGGCAAAAAAATTAAAAAAATGTATGCACGCCACTACACAACACTAAACAATACATTAATTACACTATAACGGTGACAAAAAGTGCCCACAAAGGGTTAGGGCCGACATAAAGCTGTCCCCATAGCAGTCTCAACAGCAGTACCAACACCTTAACACTGCTACACCTGGCTATCAGCGGAGCATTGTCTGTCAACAGTTCATTCAGCTTCATTTACTGCCTTTTAAAAGAACATAGCTGATATGGCTGACTTGCTTAAACAAATGTGGTTTCTACTGACAATTGAGATGTACAAACTATAGCATGAAGGGAAGATGAACGGATAAGAGGTCATCCGTAATTTCGATTAAGACAATAATGAGTGAGCAAGGATGGACGTAGTCAATATAACTATTTGAAAAGAGACCAAATTATTAGGATGAGGCACATGGGCTATTAACAACCTACCACACAACGTACACTTAGTATTACTTTCTTAGCTACAGTATACATATCTCCCTGGAATATAACATCATTTATGCAGCAACATACAATACATTTTTGTACTCACATTGTTGTGCTGTGCTCACTTGAACAGGAAGGTGGTGCGGCATTCCTTCGTGGGCAACTTTTGTCATCAAAGTTTGGCATTCTTTGGATTTATGGTGCTTTGAAGACAACTGGGAACTCAGAAAAAAACAAGGTTGAATCATGATGTCAGTGATCTTCAGGTCAGAGCTCTAGAAAGAGGCCAGAGTTCCCGACTTGCAATTCCAAGTTGGATGACCGTTCAAAACATACAGATTCATTCCAAACCACACATTTTTGAATTTGTGATTTCCAACATGTTGTGTAATGTTTATGTCCAATGGCCGATGAGTACCAATACGTTTTATCTATAATTTCTCTTCATTATTTATTTTCATATAACTAGGATTAAAAAGGATTTGTCAGTAGACTGTCGACTTGATTCATGATGATGACTGCTATCTACGTTTTTGAATGTATGATGTTTACATGATCAATCCAATCAAAGCTGCTGTAGATATAACTTGATTTGATGTCATTTTATCTGTGGCCAATGACCTTGAGCCTTCTTGGATGGGCACTCCTAATGTAACTGTAAGGCAGCCCCCAAGGGGCTAGAAAATGTTGAGATCTAACCTTAGACTTGGCGGTGACGAAGTGTCCCCATGAGTGACAGAATACTGAGCCAATCACGGCGCAACGCTCCGTATTTTCTGCTGGCTTGCCCCACCACCACAGAAAGCACTGAGCTAGGCTGAAACACCTGCATTTTGAAGCTGCCTTACTCAAGAAAACAAAAAAGAGACCATGTTTGTGTGTGGCTTGTGTTAACTCAAGGATAAATATATTTTTTACACTGTTTACAAACTGATATGTGACACGTATTCATGCCAAAATATCCTGTAAGTTGGAGTAGCAGTGGTCGAGTGTTTTAGCAGCTCAAGTACTACAGTCATTGTGTTGATGGTGATGGTGCTGTATCAGATGACCTAGCCTCCACAATCACCCAACCTCAACCCAATTGAGATGGTTTGGTATGAGTTGGACCACAGAGTGAAGGAAAAGCAGCCAACAAGTGCTCAGCATATGTGGGAACTCCTTCAAGACTATTGGAAAAGCATTCCAGGTGAAGCTGGTTGAGGGAATGCCAAGCGTGTGCAAAGCTGTCATCAAGGCAAGGGGTGGTTACTTTGAAGAATCTAAAATCTAAAATATATTTGATTTGTTTAACACTTTTTTGGTTACTACATGATTCCATATGTGTTATTTCATAGTTTTGATGTCTTCACTATTATTCTACAATGTAGAAAATAGTAAAAATAAAGAAAAACCCTTGAATGAGTAGATGTGTCCTTGACTGTTACTGTATATTTTTTTGCTAAACAGTTGGCAGTTGGGGCTCAAAACCTGAATCCCGGGTCGCCACTGGTTTGGTGGAACGTTGATGGAATATTCTCCTAACCCTCAGAAAACTGGAACATTAATGTCCCATAAAACATGTCTAGAACATTGTTGTATGTTCTGAGAACATTGTAATCATGTACTAAATCATTTCTGCTTGACATTAAGTTAATGTTCTCCTAACTTTAACACTCAAACATGTTAAAAAGGTTCTCAGTAGATTTTTGCTAACAAACAGTAGATAGAATGTTCCCCTAACTAACAGAAAACTGAACACTCAAACACTTGGGGAATATTACAGGTAACATTACAAAAATGTCCTCTCACCCTAGAATTGTTAGCTGGGCTGTAATTATTTTTTGCCACTTAATAGGCACTTACTATAGTATTTTTTTTTTTTAATTTAACCTCTTGAGATGGGAAAATGTGCTCTTTTTTACAGAATGTTAAAATTAGGTGAGATCTAAAGTTTTTTTTTACCAAGTTACACTTTCAAACGGTACCAAATTGGTGGAACGACCCAGAATCTCTGTGTTTTACAACTGTAATTGGAGGTTGGTTGATGCTGTAACTGAGTTTGATCATAACTGTGTATCTATCTCCCCCAGTTCACACCGCTCTCAGAAAGATAACACTTAACCTTACTGTAACAAGGATGTGTACGTACTGTATGTATGTGTGTGTGCATCCACTCGTTTAGCTAGACAGCTTCTCCACTGTCCCAGAAAATCGACCAACCACTGGTGCTGCTTCCTACCTGACAAGCATAATCACTCTGACATAGTTGCAGCACAGCAGGCGTTGGGAAACATCCACCTCGCTAACAACCATCAGTGGCATACAGTGACAGCCAGCTGTTAGCTGTAGCTATTTACTCCATTCGACCTAACTACGCACTTGCCGGCTAGAGCAGATGCTGCCACACCTGCCTCCAGTCAAACACACTGTCAACAGGGAAAGTGTAGGACTAGTTTCATGAAACTACAGCTAGATTTGGACTGGTCTAATAAATAACAGGCTATTCAAATGTGCCTGGTAGGAATTGTCATAGACAGAGGTCTAGGGGCCAAAACTCTGTGGTTTCAGAGTGAGCGCATTAACACCTGTGCCATAAAGGTCCAAACCCATTGACAGAGGTTATAACACACTATGGTTCAAGTACACATATTGGTCATAATAACCGTATCATGGCATACAGGGAGGCTGCATCCCTTTACCCTCCCCAAATCCTAACACCACCCACTTAGATCAGCGTAGGAGCAACAGGTGTTACTGTACAGCTGCAGTATCTTAATTTGCTCCAGTTACTCACAGCCGGAAAATAACCCTGCAGCAACAGAAAATATGAATTATTATGTGGATTACAATTAATGGAGAAAAAATCATTCTCGAGATTGATAGGTTTTTTTTTTTTGAAAGTCGAAATTGTAATCATTAGAAACCTTTTGTTTTATCCTGCAACAACAGGATGACCAAATTAGCTAGCTACCCACTGGGCACAGACATCAATTCGACGTCTATTCTATGTTGGTTAAACGTAATTTCATTGAAATAACGTGGAAACAACATTGATTTTACCAGTGTGTGCCCAGTGGGTAGTTACCTCAGAGTACATGTCTAGTCCCCTGCTGTTGGAGTGCTCTCTATCGTTGCGGTGTAGTTTGTTGTCATCGTCCTCCACCGTAGGTATATGCAGTCGCATAAGGATGCCTCTCGTGCTTATGGATTATTGGATAAGAAATATTCATTATAGGTTGCTGGATGTGTTTGTGTGTGTGTGTATGACAGAGAGGAGGGTGGAGAGAGGCAGCTGCAGACAGACAGACAGACAGACAGACAGACAGACAGACAGACAGACAGACAGACAGACACACACAGAGGGAGGACATGGAAGACAGTGGGATGTAACATTAGTGATTATATACTGTAGCTAGCCAGCTAAATGTGTTACAGCAAGAGGTGTGATAGATAAGAGGGGGTGAGGGAGCAACATTAGTCTTGAAAACACCACCCTAGTGTGGCCTTGGGTCGGGTTTTCAAAACTACCATACTGAGAGGGAGAGAGGAAAGGTGAAGGGAGAGAGAGAAAAGAGAGAGGGGGAGGCAAAGGGGTTTAGGGAGAGAAAGAGAAAAGGGTGAGGATAAGATGGACAAAAAAATAGATAAATATATTTTATAACTAGCTAGCTAAGGAAGTTCGCTAAACCGTTAGCTAGCAAGTAACTTAGCAACCATCCATACCTTGGAGTCACCTTTATGATATGTTCTCTCTTTTGGTTCAGTTCGTCGAGGTGGAATGTAACTATACACAGATAGGATAACAAATCAAGTTTAGACTATAGCTATCTAGGTCTAAACAAAGAACTTTCCACAGCTAAAACTATCTTAACTAATTAGCTAACCTAAAACAAAATAGCTACAAGGGGTGTGTATCGTTAATAAGATTTGAATCCAGTGCACACTCCACAGGTACACCACAGATATTTCACCGGATGTAGAAATGTGAAGCATCCGGTTGGCGTTTTCACTCACTACCAAATATGGTGGCGAGAGGAAGCCCAGTGGGCAGCAGTGGGAGAAGATGGTGTGAGATGGGTTTGGGTCAACATTCTGCACATTTTCTCAATTAAACATTTGCTCTATAGTAGAATCTGTTACGAACAGAATGGACTACGTTTTGTAGACTACGTTTGACAAGTTTTTAAAAAGTGGCATTGTTTAGAAAGAGTGCAAGGTCGAATTGAGTTATTGCACACGGGCACTTCACATAGCATGCGTTCCCTAACGGAAAAATGCAAGCTAGAACATGCCTATACTGTAGGTTTCCACGATCTCATGTTTGGCTCTGTCCACCACCTTGCTTGTTCTGCCCATTCATTTGCTCCCATTGGAAATGACAGACTGTGGTCTATGTTGGGTTAGTTATACAGATCTTTGGGTGCAATATCACCTGATAGATCGCTGCAGCTCAATGATCTAAACGTGGCTTTCTCTTTTCATCCCATCTCCTTCATCTGCACTTGATCAATCTAAAAATAGTTACTTGAAAGCAAAATGGTGATATGCACCTTTACAAAATACACATGAAAATGCATTACAAAAATGACTAACAGTAACTGATATTATGCCAAATCTCCTAAAAAGTGTTGATCAAAAGGAAAAATAGACAGTATTTAGTTGTGAGGCATTGACAGCTCTCCAGCTCTACAAAGAACATAATGCCCCCAAAGAGTGCTAAATGGGTGTGATTATGAGCTAACATAATGACCAGTCCTGTCCTCTGCCTGGTCCACTGATTGCTTTGAGCCAGCAGTCTGTCTGTCTAATGTGTGGTCAGCTCACCCCAGCTCTGATTGCTTGTGGAACAGGCGGCGTGCGTGTGTGTCACGGGTGGCTGGTGGCACCTTAATTGGGGAGGACAGGATCATAGAAATGACTGGAATGGAATTAATTAAATGGTATCAAACACATGATACCACTCCATTCACTCCATTGCAGCCATTATTGTGAGCCGCTCTCCCTTCACCAGCCTCCTCTGTTGTGTTGTGTGTGTGTGTGTGTGTGTGTGTGTGTGTGTGTGTGTGTGTTCCAGTGTTTTCCAGCCCTGAGAGAAAGTACAGATCAGAGTCAGTCACATCGATATCATCACTCTCTGTCACCACTCCTTTAGAGATCTTCTGGTACAGGTCTCTGTCACCTCTCCTTTAGCGATCTTCTGGTACAGGTCTCTGTCACCTCTCCTTTAGAGAACTTCTGGTACAGGTCTCTGTCACCACTCCTTTAGAGAACTTCTGGTACAGGTCTCTGTCACCTCTCCTTTAGAGAACTTCTGGTACAGGTCTCTGTCACCTCTCCTTTAGAGAACTTCTGGTACAGGTCTCTGTCACCTCTCCTTTAGAGAGTTGCTGGTACAGGTCTCTGTCATCTCTCCTTTAGAGATCTTCTGATACAGGTCTCTGTCACCACTCCTTTAGAGATCTTCTGGTACAGGTCTCTGTCACCTCTCATTTAGAGATCTTCTGGTACAGGTCTCTGTCACCTCTCATTTAGAGAGCTGCTGGTACAGGTCTCTGTCACCTCTCCTTTAGAGAACTTCTGGTACAGGTCTCTGTCACCTCTCCTTTAGAGAGCTGCTGGTACAGGTCTCTGTCACCTCTCATTTAGAGAGCTGCTGGTACAGGTCTCTGTCACCTCTCCTTTAGAGAACTTCTGGTACAGGTCTCTGTCACCTCTCCTTTAGAGAGCTGCTGGTACAGGTCTCTGTCACCTGTGTGTGTGTGTGTGTGTGTGTGTGTGTGTGTGTGTGTGTGTGTGTGTGTGTGTGTGTGTGTGTGTGTGTGTGTGTGTGTGTGTGTGTGTGTGTGTGTGTGTGTGTGTGTGTGTGCAATAACACCAATGGTCAGGTTGCCTGTCCTGTATGTTGGGACATATCAGAGTGGTGTGTGAGTTCTAACCACTTGACACGGAGCGACAGGAGCACAATTGGAAATCCTAGTTAATCCTAACAACTCAAAGTGATGGCTCTGCGCACACACACACACACACACACACACACACAAACACACACACACAGGCGCACAAAAAGCACATATGATAACGCACTATAAGAAGGTGTAAAAAATATGGGCACATACAAATGGGCATACACACATACACAGATGCATCAATCTCTCCATCAATCTCCACACACACATACACAGATGCATCAATCTCTCCATCAATCTCCACACACACATACACTGATGCATCAATCTCTCCATCAATCTCCACACACACATACACAGATGCATCAATCTCTCCATCAATCTCCACACACACATACACAGATGCATCAATCTCTCCATCAATCTCCACACACACATACACTGATGCATCAATCTCCACACAAACATACACAGATGCATCAATCTCTCCATCAATCTCCACACACACATACACAGATGCATCAATCTCTCCATCAATCTCCACACACACATACACTGATGCATCAATATCTCCATCAATCTCCACACACACATACACAGATGCATCAATCTCTCCATCAATCTCCACACACATACACAGATGCATCAATCTCTCCATCAATCTCCACACACATACACAGATGCATCAATCTCTCCATCAATCTCCACACACACATACACAGATGCATCAATCTCTCCATCAATCTCCACACACACATACACAGATGAATCAATCTCTCCATCAATCTCCACACACACATACACAGATGCATCAATCTCTCCATCAATCTCCACACACACATACACAGATGCCCTATCTGTGTATGTGTGTCCATCTCACCCCCTGTCGATCTCTCTCTCTCTCTCTTTCTCTCTCTCTCTCTCTCCACCTGCTGTTGTTTTTCTCTCTGTCTACCATAATTACAGAGGAACAACAGGAGATAGGCCAATAAAAGACACACTGTGCAGCAAGCTGGGATGGGGTATCACACGCTCGCGAGGGAGACGTGGAGCCCACACACACACAGACACACACCCTCACACACACACACACACACACACACACACACACACACACACACACACACACACACACACACGCATTTACTCTAGAGGAGAAAGCCAAAGAGAGAGAAAGAGAGATAAAAAAAGAAGAAAGAGAAATGTTCTATCTCATCATTCAACAAAGCTCTAAGATGTTAATGTCCCAGGCTCCCACAGAAAGACACCACAGATGGTGATGCAACTACTGGCCATTCAATCTGATAGACGTCTGGCTGTTTCAGGAGCCCATGAAAGGCAGCATACACCTGTTTGAATAGATCCCATCTTATGAGAGAGGGAAAGAAAGAGATAAAGGAGAGTGAAGATAGAATGCAAAAAAATATCCTCTGTGTACAGCGTAAATCACCAAATAATGCATGCAGAACAGAATTAAGCCGATACCTGCTAATTATCAAAATCCAGAAATTCTAAATTAAATTCTACAACCACCTAAAAGGAAGCGATTCCCAAACCTCCCGTAACAAGAGAGATTAACCTAGAGAAACAAGCTATTCCTGGAGTTCTGTTCACAAACAGACCCCACAGAGCCCCAGGGCAGCAACACAATTAGACCCAACCAAATATTGAGAAAACAAAAACGTAATTACTTGACACATTGGAAAAGATTTACCCAAAAACAGCTAACTGAAATGTTATTTGGCCCTAAACAGAGAGTACACAGTGGATGAATACCTGACCACTGTGACTGACCCAAAATTATGGAAAGCTTTGCCTATGTACAGACTCAGTGAGCATAGCTAGGCAGACCTGGCTCTCAAGAGAAGACCAGCTACGTGCACACTACCCACAAAATTAGGTGAAAACTGAGCTGCTGCCAAATGTATGACCTTATTAGAGACACATATTTCCCTCAGATTGCACAGACCCACAAAGAATTTGAATACGTATCCAATTTTAATAAACTCCCATGTCTATTGGGTGAAATACCAGTGTGCCATCACAGCAGCAATACTTGTGACCTGTTTCCACAAGAAAAGGGCAAAGAGTGAAGAACCAACACTCGTATTTTCCCTTTTGTACTTTGCACATCGTTACAACACTGTATACAGCTATAATATGACATTTTAAATGTCTCTATTCCTCTGAAACGTTTGTGAGTTTGATGTTTACTGTTAATTTTTGATTGTTTATTATCTATCTGTATTTGTGTTATCTACTTCACTTGCTTTGGCAATGTAAACATGTTTCCCATGCCAATAAAGCCCTTTGAATTGAATTGAGAGAGACCTTCTTTCTTTCATTAGTTTCAGTGTGTTCTCTGCCCAGTAGAAACCCAGGAGTAATCCAATTATGGGTCTGACATTTGAGAGGGAGATGGTGATATTTGGTTAGTTTCTCTCTTTCACTCTCTCTCCCTGTGGGAGGGGAACACCTGGGGTTCAGGTCATTCAGTTGTCACACACACACACACACACACACACACACACACACATGCTGTGTCATGCACACTCACTCACACTCGGACGGACGGACACACGCACACAAACACATGTCGAACCCACAATGACATGTCATTCATACACATGCATCTATTTCATGCACTTCTAAGAAGAGCAGTGATTCAGTATGGTTAGTGTGCCCTCTTCTGTCTGCTTTTGGCAGTGCATGCATCAGGTCCATTCACTAATCTACTGTACTGATAAGGCAGGTTTATTGGTTGATAATAAATCCAATAACTGCTAACAAAGGCTTGTCAGATTATTTATTGCGCAAATAAACATATAAAAAGAAGGGCTTGTTACTGATCACTGATATGTTTATTACACTGGTTCAGTTGTTACAATGTTCTCACACAGCTTAGTTTACGAAGACATTGCTGGGAGGTGAATTGAAGCATGACCCATGGAGGGGGTTGATCAAATGGTATGAATTTCTATGTTCCATTAATAACCAGTGTCCTACAGATGTGGGATCTTAATTGAATCACCCTGTTGCAGGAGAGCATTAAACGTGTAGTGTGTTTGAGGTTTAAAAGGCTTCTGAATTTGATTATTTCCGAATTGATTTTCACAAAAAATGTATCAACCTCTATAAAAAAATTAATTAATCATGATCCACATAATAATTCACATATCCTGTTGCTGCATAACTATTTTCCTGCTGTAGCAAACTGGCTCAAATTAAGATCCTACATCTGTACTGATTAATACATCAGTAGCATGTCATTTCAGCCATTATCCTTCCTCGACAATTACTCATTAAAAATCCATATACTGTACCAGTTAAAAGTTTGGACACACCTACTCATTCAAGGGTTTTTCTTTATTTGTACTATTTTCTACATTGTAGAATGATAGTGAAGACATCAAAACTATGAAATAACAGATGGAATCATGTAGTAACAAAAAAAGTTTTAAACAAATCATAGTATATGTCATGACTTCTGCCAAAGTCGATGCCTCTCCTTGTTCGGTGTGCGCCCAGTGTAAGACTACTAGGCACCTACCCAGAGGTAAGTTACACCCCTTACCCGTTCCACAGCGGCCATGGTCACACCTGTCGATCAATTTCCTGACCGATCTTCCCCCATCACAGGGAAACACCACGATCCTGGTCGTTGTGGATTGTTTCTCTAAGTCCTGCCGTCTTCTCCCTCTGCCTGGTCTCCCTACGGCCCTACTGACTGCGGAGGCCTTGTTTACGCACGTCTGGGGTGCCTGGGGATATAGTGTCTGATCGAGGTCCCCAGTTCACTTCAAGGGTCTGGAAGGCGTTCATGGAACGTCTGGGGGTCTCGATCAGCCTTACCTCTGGTTTTCACCCTGAGAGTAATGGACAGGTGGAGAAAGTTAACCAGGATGTGGGTAGTTTCTGAGGTCCTATTGCCAGGACCGGCCGGGGGAGTGGGCAGCGTTCGTGCCCTGGGCAGAGATGGCCCAGAACTCGCTCCGCCACTCCGCCACTCCTCCACTAACCTCTCCCCCTTTCAGTGTGTATTGGGATATCAGTTCCTTGGCATCAGAGTCAGACCGAAGCTCCTGCGGTGGACGACTGGTTCCGGCGTTCACCTTCAGCGCGCCGTGCTGCGCCAGAAAGTTGGTGCAGACCGTCACCGTAGTGAGACGGACTGGGTCTGGCTCTCGACCCGAAACCTGCCCCTCTGCCTGCCCTGCCGGAAGTTGGGTCCACGGTTTGTGGGGCCATTTAAAATCCTGAGGAGAGTGAATGAGGTTTGTTACAGGTTACAACTTCCCCCCATTACCGCATTAACCCCTCGTTCCATGTATCTCTCCTCAGGCCGGTGGTGGTTGGCCCGCTCCAGGAGTCTGAGGTGCGGGAGGTTCCTCCGCCCCCTCTGGACATCGAGGGGGCCCCGGCGTACTCCGTTCATTCCATACAGGATTCGAGATGTTGGGCGAGGGGCCTTCAGTACCTCATGGACTGGGAGGGGTATGGTCCGGAGGAGAGATGCTGGGTTCCGGTGGAGGACGTGTAGTATCCTTCCCTGCTGCGAGAGTTCCACGGTCTCCATCCGGATCGCCCTGCGCCTCATCCTCCGGGTCGTTCCCGAGGCCGGTGTTGACGCACTGCTGGAGTCACGCGTCTAGGGGGGAGTACTGCCACGACTTCTTCCGAGGTCGATGCCTCTCCGTGTTCGGGCGGTGCTCGGCGGTAGACGTCGCCGGTCTTCTAGCCATCGCCGATCCATTTTTCATTTTCCATTTGTCTTGTCTTGTTTTTCCACACACCTGGTTCTCATTTCCCTCATTATGGGTTGCACATTTAACCCTCTGTTTCCCCCATGTCTTTGTGTGGTATTGTTTATTATGTTTCATGTTATGCGAACGTTAGTCTGTTGCGCTGGGTTATGTTAATCCGTATTGTTATTTCGTGTTCACTTTGCCGTGTGCTTTTGGTTCGCCTAAATAAAAGGCTACGTTGGCTACCCAATATCTGCTCTCCTGCACCTGACTCCCTTGCAGCCATTTACGCATACCTGACAATATATTTTAGATTTGAGATTCTTCAAAGTAGCCACCCTTCACCTTGATGACAGCTTTGCACACTCTTGGCATTCTCTCAACCAGCTTCATGAGGTAGTCACCTGGAATGCATTTCAATTAACATGTGTGCCTTGTAAAATTTAATTTGGGGAATTTCTTTCCTTCATAATGTGTTTGAGCCAATCAGTTGTATTGTGACAAGGTAGGGGTGGTATACAGAAGATAGCCCTATTTGGTAAAGACCAAGTCCATATTATGGCAAGAACAGCTCAAACAAAAGTCCATCATTACTTTAAGACATGATGGTCAGTTAATACTGAACATTTCAAGAACTTTTAAAGTTTCTTCAGGTGCAGTCGCAAAAACCATCAAGCTCTAGGATGAAACTGGCTCTCATGAGGACTGCCCAGGAATGGAAGACCCAGAGTTACCTCTGCTGCAGAGGATAAGTTCATTAGAGTTAACTGCAGCTCAGATTGCAGCCCAAATAAATTATTCACAGAGTTTGAGTAAGACACATCTCAACATCAACTGTTCAGAGGAGACTGCGTGAGTCAGGCCTTCATGGTTGAAATGCTGCAAAGAAACCACTACTAAAGGACACCAATAATAAGAAGAGACTTGCTTGGGAAATGGATGTTAGACCGGTGGAAATCTGTCCTTTGGTCTGATGAATCCAAATTCGAGATTTTTGGTTCCAACAGCCGTGTCTTTTTGAGACACAGAGTAGGTGAACGGATGATCTCTGCATGTGTGGTTACCACCGTGAAACATGGAGAAGGAGGTGTGATGGTGCTTTGCTGGGGACACTGTATGGCTACCACAGCATGGCTACCACAGCATTTTGCAGTGATACACCATCCCATCTGGTTTGCACTTAGTGGAAGTATAATTTTTTTCCCAAAAGGACAATGACCCAAAACACACCTCCAGGCTGTGTAAGGGATGTTTGACCAAGAAGGAGAGTGATGGAGTGTTGCATTAGATGACATGACCTCCACAAACACCCAACCTCAACCCAATTGAGATGGTTTGGGATGAGTTTAACCACAGAGTGAAAGAAAAGCAGCCAACAAGTGCTCAGCATATGTGGGAACTCCTTCAAGACTGTTGGAAAAGCATTCCAGGTGAAGCTAGTTGAGAGAATGCCAAGCGTGTGCAAAGCTGTCATCAAGGCAAAGGGTGGCTACTTTGAAGAATCTAAAATCTAAAATATATTTTGATTTGTTTAACACTTTTTTGTTACTACATGATTCCATGTGTGTTATGTCATAGTTTTGATGTCTTCACTATTATTATACACTGTAGAAAATAGTCAAACTAAATAAAAACTCTTAAGAGTAGGTGTGTCCAAACACTTGACTGATACTGTAAGTATTCCTATAATTTACCACTGTGCAAAGAATAAGGCCTCTCATTGCTAATGTATTCACTAAAACATTAATTAAGTCGTAAAGGATAGGGGCCATTTCAATAAAACACTGGGGCATATTCTGTAGGGAATAATACATGGTGTTAAAAAAAGACACTGCTTCATTTTCATTGGGCACCAAATAGATGAAAATGGACTGAAACAGGGAGGGACTTCCTGGGACATGTCCAATAAGAAACACTCATTTTCATTTTCTCTTGCAAACTATTCACAACGCATCCATGTTGTGCCCTAAAGGTAGTTCCACCCCTTGTAGAGAAGACAGTGGGCCTGATGTCATAAAGAAACTTAATCAAATGATCTTAATTAATCTATTAAGCTAAAGGTCAAATTAGCATTTTAACTTTTTTTATGATTGGCTGTTAAGGTGATGGATATATTTTTAAAAATGTATAAAACATTGTTTTTTATTTCCTGTAGTTTTGGGTGAAATCTGTTGAACACAGTTTTTTATGTAATTTATACTGTTATGGTAATATTGTTTATTTTTGTTTGTTAAATTTAGTCACAACATTTCTCAATGTACAGTATATCAACCAATTAGCTGAGCAGCCTGACTTGTTTGCACCATTTATTTGAACCATACAATTTTTCAATTCACCATCGATCCAACAATGTTCAGGTCAACAAGAAAATGCATTTCTCTGTTAGCGCCTTATCTAACATCACGCACATATTGTCCAGATACTGACAGTTTGTACTTGGTGGACTATAGCAGCATTCTAAAAGAAGAGGCTTCAGATGAGGCCTTCGTCATTTATCATGAGATCCTCGCTGAGCTTAACAGGAATATGACTCTGAATATATTCAGCAACACCTCCCACAGAGACATACCTGTCTTATTTATAGATGTTATATCCTTGTATTCCTACTGCTGTATCATCAAAGGTGCTGTCTAAGTGAGTCTCAGAAATGGCTAATATATTAATATTATCTAAGATTAGCAAATCACTAATCTCATGAATTTAGTTTGAGGCTACATATATTTATATAAACTCATTTTAACCTTAAACACACAATGATAATAGGTTGTGTTACTAATCATTCTACTTCTGATAACAGTATGAAGGAATTAATGGATTTTTGAGCAGATTATGTTCAGCAGATGACTTTTCTACAGCAGGGTGTAAGTACAGTGCCTTGCGAAAGTATTCGGCCCCCTTGAACTTTGCGACCTTTTGCCACATTTCAGGCTTCAAACATAAAGATATAAAACTGTATTTTTTTGTGAAGAATCAACAACAAGTGGGACACAATCATCAAGTGGAACGACATTTATTGGATATTTCAAACTTTTTTAACAAATCAAAAACTGAAAAATTGGGCGTGCAAAATTATTCAGCCCCCTTAAGTTAATACTTTGTAGCGCCACCTTTTGCTGCGATTACAGCTGTAAGTCGCTTGGGGTATGTCTCTATCAGTTTTGCACATCGAGAGACTGACATTTTTTCCCATTCCTCCTTGCAAAACAGCTCGAGCTCAGTGAGGTTGGATGGAGAGCATTTGTGAACAGCAGTTTTCAGTTCTTTCCACAGATTCTCGATTGGATTCAGGTCTGGACTTTGACTTGGCCATTCTAACACCTGGATATGTTTATTTTTGAACCATTCCATTGTAGATTTTGCTTTATGTTTTGGATCATTGTCTTGTTGGAAGACAAATCTCCGTCCCAGTCTCAGGTCTTTTGCAAACTCCATCAGGTTTTCTTCCAGAATGGTCCTGTATTTGGCTCCATCCATCTTCCCATCAATTTTAACTATCTTCCCTGTCCCTGCTGAAGAAAAGCAGGCCCAAACCATGATGCTGCCACCACCATGTTTGACAGTGGGGATGGTGTGTTCAGCTGTGTTGCTTTTACGCCAAACATAACGTTTTGCATTGTTGCCAAAAAGTTCAATTTTGGTTTCATCTGACCAGAGCACCTTCTTCCACATGTTTGGTGTGTCTCCCAGGTGGCTTGTGGCAAACTTTAAACAACACTTTTTATGGATATCTTTAAGAAATGGCTTTCTTCTTGCCACTCTTCCATAAAGGCCAGATTTGTGCAATATACAACTGATTGTTGTCCTATGGACAGAGTCTCCCACCTCAGCTGTAGATCTTTGCAGTTCATCCAGAGTGATCATGGGCCTCTTGGCTGCATCTCTGATCAGTCTTCTCCTTGTATGAGCTGAAAGTTTAGAGGGACAGCCAGGTCTTGGTAGATTTGCAGTGGTCTGATACTCCTTCCATTTCAATATTATCGCTTGCACAGTGCTCCTTGGGATGTTTAAAGCTTGGGAAATCTTTTTGTATCCAAATCCGGCTTTAAACTTCTTCACAACAGTATCTCGGACCTGCCTGGTGTGTTCCTTGTTCTTCATGATGCTCTCTGCGCTTTTAACGGACCTCTGAGACTATCACAGTGCAGGTGCATTTATACGGAGACTTGATTACACACAAGTGGATTGTATTTATCATCATTAGTCATTTAGGTCAACATTGGATCATTCAGAGATCCTCACTGAACTTCTGGAGAGAGTTTGCTGCACTGAAAGTAAAGGGGCTGAATAATTTTGCACGCCCAATTTTTCAGTTTTTGATTTGTTAAAAAAGTTTGAAATATCCAATAAATGTCGTTCCACTTCATGATTGTGTCCCACTTGTTGTTGATTCTTCACAAAAAATACAGTTTTATATCTTTATGTTTGAAGCCTGAAATGTGGCAAAAGGTCGCAAAGTTCAAGGGGGCCGAATACTTTCGCAAGGCACTGTAGACCCATGATCTTCTTTCAGTTGTCTGTAGGGTCTTCATTAGGCCTAACCATTGGTTATTGGTTAGGCTACACACTTTAGGCCTACGACCAAATCAGAATTAGTTTGAATTTGAAAACTCCACCCAAAAACTATATTTTGGTATTTGTTTAATTAGTACATTGTTGATATAGTCCCAAAATGATGTGCATGTTAGCAATCAAGTTCTCAAGATATTTAACCACAGAAAAAACAATGAGACATATATTTCCCCGGAAGTATAAATGTGAAACATCCGCTTGGTGTTTCCACTTGTGAGAGGAAGCTAAGTGGCAGGCACTGGGTGAAGATGGAACAAGATGGATTTTGGCCGATATTCT
This sequence comes from Oncorhynchus mykiss, assembly GCF_057628025.1. Taxonomy (NCBI): domain Eukaryota; kingdom Metazoa; phylum Chordata; class Actinopteri; order Salmoniformes; family Salmonidae; genus Oncorhynchus; species Oncorhynchus mykiss. The sequence continues at coordinate 59,421,916 of NC_143039.1, forward strand.
GCATTCTCATCAATGAAACATTTGATCTAGAATCTGTTATGAACAGAGTCCCGTTGTTTAGGAGTGCAAAGGCAAATTGAGTTATTGCGCACATGCATTTCACAGAGTGTGCGTTCCCTAACGGCAATATGGAAATATTTGCCAGAATGGCCAATAGGATCTTGCTACCTTGTGCTTGGCTCTGCCCACCTCCTTGCCTGTTCTGCCCACTATTACTAATTTGTTCCCATTAGTTATAAAAAATCTTGTGATATAAATGATATAACTTTCAAAATACAGAAATACAGCCAGTATGATGCTGTATTTAAAAAAAGCACAAATCACTGTCATGTTCATTAATGACTCACAGACAGTCGTTGCCGGTCATCCCGTGTTCGCCCGCTCTCTGTCTGGCAGTTTCCGAATGCTTCCGGAGAGTCACCGAACAGAGACCCAGCCCCTCCCGAATACCATGCCCCTCTGCCCCCCTCTTCGCGTCTACAACGACTCTCTTTTCGGCTCGACTCGGATGAGGAACCCGGCGGCCGCCCGGCTGTGCGTTTGCATTACCCAAGATGGAGGTTTGCTTATGGCGCTAGCATCTAGGAACGATTCTGTCAGTCCGGGTGTCTCTTGGCCTACGCTTTTCCGAGGAACGAACTGATTTTTGTCTTTCACCGCATTGGGAATTTAGTTGGGATCGCGGCTGTTGGTGGCCACCATCATGAGCTCTGGGGAAGGAGCTGATGAGACGTCAAAGGACGCAGCCGATATAGCGGCGTTCTTTAAATCTGGTAAGCCCGAAAACGGATCGGGGAGAGCAAATGAGCCGTCCCGTAAAGGCGACATAGGGGTGGGGGGGCATTGTTCCCGGTTGAGCACTGTGTTTTCGGTGCAATGGTGGGGTGGGGGAGGTTTCAACTAAACATTCGCCCAGGTGTCCTTATTCGTTTGTAGAAGCGACAATGGATCATAAATGGGTGGCTGTTATGCAGACATAATGGTGAGAGCTGTCGTGCATTTGTTACACAGTCATTAAAATGTAACTAACCATGTCAACCAGCCATGAGAGCTCTCGACTCCCTTAGCAGCCCAACTCCGTCCACAGACACATGCTAAATAATGTTAGCTTGGTTGGCTTTTATAACCGATTCACCCCGAAATTAGCTAGCTATCGTGCTTACATTGGGCATATACAAAGACAATAGCCACATTAGATAGATAGCCAATATACTTGTGTACTACCATTGACGTTTATAAAAATAGCTAAATAACTACATTAGGTGCGCTAGCTGGCTATGTTCAGAATCAAATATAGCTAGGTCGCTAACTAGGTAACCAAGGGACTGGGAAATCACAAACAGCTCACTGTCAGATTGCTAGCTATAACGTTAGAGACATATTTCATTGAAACAGCCGAACGTTAGTTGATTGTTACCTAAAACGTATGTAACGTATGTATCGTTTCCGTGCTGTCAAAATAGGAAACAATCGAGCGTGCTATGTAAACAATACCGTGGCATGCATTACTCTATCTGAACTGTGGCTAGGTTAGCTTGCTACCTAGTTATACGGTTTCCCCTATGACCCAATATGATCATATGATGCAGGCATTTGATTTATATTGCAATGCATATCTTAAACAGTTCAGGTAACGTATTATTTGCTAAATTAGTAGTAGTGACTGCACAATGTGTGATTTCATGGTAGATTAAATATGATCATAGCCATTTTCTCGGCTAACGTTAGTCATGCTAGCTAGCTGAGTGAGCTATGAGCAATCGTCATTTCTGGATCTATCCTGATCAGTAGATGGATAACAGCTCGCCCGTGGATATTTGACATTCTTCAATTTCTATTCCATTATTCAATTCTGAATTCTAGACTGAAGGAGATAATTTATGTGCTTTGAATAAGGAGCTAATTTTGGGTTAGTGTTTATCATCTGTGGTGTATTCATTAGTCAGATTCTGTTGCAAACGTTCTGCAATGGAAACCTTTTACTGTAGGAATCAAGCGGAAAAAAAACAGTAAACTGAACGAAACGGAGAGGGACCTACCTGCATTTGTCCAATGGCAACTGTCCTTTGTTGCAAAACGTTTTCTGTTTGGAGTAAATGTTTCCGTTGCAAAAGTTTTTAACAGACGAAATGTTGTGCAACGGTATCCGACATTCTGCCGATTTTGTTGCAAAACGTCTGTTAAACAAGCAGACTGATAAAACGGTGAGGGATGTACCTGAATTTGTCCATTTAAAAACATCAGTTTTGTTCTGTTTGCTTCCGTTTGGTTCTTAAACGCTAAACTGTTTCCGTAATGAATACACCCATGCCTTTTGTGAACTAACACTAGCACTTTTTTCTACCTTACTGGCTCTGACTTTGCTGATAGCTACATTGAGGAAAATGTACTTACTGTGACAGCTAACGTTAGGTTGATCAACCACCCATCCCAATCTTAAGAGGAATGAAATGATACAACAACCATATGCTGAAAATCAAATGGGACTTATCATTATAGCTTGATGATTTCATAGATGGGTTCTATGTATTGGTGCTGCATTATAGGCCATACATGACTACTGTATTGCACTAAACTACCACTGTAAAAAATCTATTACTTAGATCAATTAAAGGGTGGCATTTGGGTTGATGGGAGGGTGACCCTTTGTGTGTTTGTTCAATGGCTCACTGGTCAGGCTAAACCTCAGTGCGAGGAGATGAAGGGGGAAGGTAAGGGACGGCAGGTAGCCTAGTGGTTAGAGCGTTGGGCGAGTAACCGAAAAGTTGCTAGATCGAATCCCCGAGCTGACAAGTTAAAAATCTGTCGTTCTGCCCCTGAACAAGGCAGTTAACCCACTGTTCCTAGGTTGTCATTGTAAATAAGAACTTGTTCTTAACTGACTTGCCTAGTTAAATAAAGGTAAAATGCTTTTTAAAAGGGAAGCCTTTGACTCCACTCAGTGTCTGTAGATAATAGGCCACATGGGAAGTGCTGGATCCTCATTATGACTGCAGTTAGTTCCTCTGTGAAGATGGATTCAGTCTTCCTGCTTTGAGGGAGACATGATAGAAATTCCCAGTCTACAACCACATCCAATTTTAATCACCAGGCCCCTCAAACTCAACCCTGGACATCAAAGCCAGTTCCACTGCAGTTTTTCATTGTTCCCCTCTAATTAGGGACTGATTTTAGACATGGGACACCAGGTTGGTGAAATGAATGATCAGGTAGAACAGAACCAGCAGGCTCCGGACCTCATAGGGTCAGAGTTGAATACTTTTGCACTAGGCTTGCCTAAACCACTTGTCTACCCTAACCTTAACCATTACCCACATCCTACCTCCTATTTCTTTTGAGTTGAAAAACTTCCTATGGAGATGGGTTAAAATGTTCATTTGTGCTTCCTTCAGCTGTTTGTCTGTACCAGCTGTTTTGGCGCTCTCGCAGAAGTAGCCCATAGGCACAGATCTAGGATCAGCTTACCTTCCCTCAAGCTTTTCCCAACTTTTAGGGGGAAAAACTCAAAGCTGACCTTAGATCAGTGTCTAGTGTCATCTTTTGTGGCTGGATTATTATGGGTAATTATTATGGGGTGCCATTGCAGTGTTTTGATCCCCTTAGGGAGAGTTCTTGGTAAGCTGCAGAGCTGTGCCCTGCTATCACTGCGGGCAAACAAGCTCTGATTGACAGCTGAGCTCAGGTTGAGTCGTCTCTGTGTGCGTCTGTGTCTGTCTGTGTTTGTATTTGTGTGTGTGGATGCATGCAAATTGGAGCTGGAGAAGATTCAAGCCCTCTCACTCTACAGTCTGAAATCATCTCTATAATACGCAGCAATACTACAGGAACAGAGATAGTTCAAGTGAAGTGAAACAAGGAACTGTGTGTACTATTACGACGTCCTCATCTGAATTCATAATATAGTCTGAGTATACAAAACATTAGGAACACCTTCCTAATATTGAGTTGCATCTCCATCGGGGCATCATGTACAGGTTCCAACATGTACAGGTTTAAGACCTGCCTGCTTAGTAGTGCCTAGCCATCGGGTATGTTTTTATCCTCACTCTCCCTCTCTCTGTCATGTCTTCCCTTTGTTTGTCTCGTTCTGTCTCGTTCTTGTTCTCTCGCTCATTTCTGTCTCTAACCCTGTCTCACCCTCTCTCGTTTCAGACGTTGTGAGGATGCAGCCTTACGTGTCAAAAGCACTCAACCGCCCC
>NC_143039.1:59433614-59443614 GCF_057628025.1 Oncorhynchus mykiss
GCCAAAATTAGATAATTACTCCTGTCTAAATAAAAGAATTAAAACTCCTCACCGGGGAGCATGACTTAGACATAGAGGACCATTAGCTTCTTTGAAAAAATGTGGATTGTTTCAAATCCCCTGTGTGTTTGGGAAGCCAGTGATTTGGGTAGTGGCAATAGGTCTAGCTGATTTGAGTTGCTGCTGTCAGTGAAATGCGTCTCAAATATGTGTGAAGATGTGTCTTGAGTATAGTTAAACATATTGCGTCAAGAAGAAGGGGAGGGGTGTGTGGCGAAGATATGATGCGTCTCTCTCCAGAATGCATCCATCTGTAGGAAAGTGCCCATTGTCTTAACACTTACACCACTCATTTCTTCTTCACCTCACACAAGTCAACCAAGTCGTTTTTTTTAAAACATCCATTGCGAATGTACAAATACTGAGGAACTATCAATCTTTCCAACATTCCTGGCCTTCACCAAGCTGTGTGAAAGCTCAAAATATCATGATCTGATGATCCCATATATCCAATGGAAACGTAATAAAAAAATAGCTTTCTGTCCTGAGCTCACTGGGCAGGAAACTCTGAGGACACGCAAAAGGCTAGTTGATACAATGCTGCAAGTTTGCTAGCGACAGACACAGTCTGGCTGGACCAAGTGATGATTTTATTCAATGTTGCACTTCACTAGCAATAAATAGCTCAAGTCGAGACAGATCGAAAGGAAGGCAGACAGGCGGAGTAGATGGATGAATGTGATTGAAAGAACTGACATTTTCATCAGAATATTTTCTACTGTTTGTATTTGTGGGCTTTAGGCTTATGTATTTAATTAGTAATAGGACTTCTTACGGATCGGCGTCCCGTCAAAGGGACAGTTGTAATCATGCAGCACCTTGTGTCACGATCGCAGATTTTAGAGAAACAACAAATGTCGGTACATATAAGTGTTATATCGGCTGAAAGCTTAAATTCTTGTTAATATAACTGCACTGTCCAATTTACAGTAGCTATTACTGCGAAAAAATGTCATACTATTGTTTGAGGAGAGCAACAAAACTTTTTTTCACCACGATAGGTTTGAAAAATTTAACTCTGAAGGTGAAATGTTTACTTACATTCTGAAATCTTGCTATGATTTATCATCCAAAGGGTCTCAGAGATAACAAAGTGTCGGTTTGTTAGATAAAACAAATTCTCAATATCCTTAAAAGGTCCATATAGCACGATCGATTTTGTATTTCCACTCGTTCAATTTGCAAAGAAAGGGATCTGTGAAAATCTAACCCTAAACGTTGTTTCAACCAGTCAAATCACGTTTGTATTTATTCCTCAGAGATCCTAGAACATAACCAGACTTATCATTAGGAGTGTAGTATATCCTATAGGACACCAAATTTGGTCAGAGAACGACGCCTTCATGGCACACAGATGACGTGGGCGGTCTTCACTTGAACGACTCTAACTTTGTCAAATAAGCACCAATCGGGGTCAATTAAAGCTGGCTACATAGCCAATGGCTTTACGGGAGTATGCTAACCTGTGCAACAGCATGCCTTTTCCTTTTGGACAAAAATTATAAGAATATTCAGAGTTATGAAAACTGGTTGTTTTGAAAATGTTGACCTAAATTAAAGAGCCAAGTTTACAGATTTGACGATATTCTTACAGAGAAATGTAATATTAATGGAAATGTCTCCTTCACGATTTGCCCAAATGTACCTGGGGGAATTCACACTAAATGTCATATAGTTCGCTCATACTTAAAGTTATCTGTCTGAAACTTTGCACATACACTGCTGCCATCTTGTGGACACCATCAGAACCAGAGTGATGGCTAGAACTGGGGCCTTTCTGTTGCATTTCAAAGATGGTGTATTTTCTTCCACCAGATCTATTGTGTTATATTCTCCTACATTCAATTCACATTTCAACAAACTTCAAAGTGTTTCCTTTCAAATGGTACCAATAATATGTATATCCTTGCTTCAGGGCCTGAGCTAATACCCAGAAAACCTAGCAGTCAAATGGTTCCAATAATTTCCCCACCATACATTTTTCCCACAGAGAATTTTAGAAACAATTAAAATAAGGGCTGTGTTTTGTGTATGTTTTACCCTGGCGTGACGTTTTCATAACCATGTGAATCTATTTCGGACAAGGTCACTTTTTTATCAATATATTTGGCTTTATTTACTCTGATTCAAAACTAATTAGCATTAAAGTAGACAACATGCAAAACTACAAATCCCTGCAAGCTCCTGCATGTCACCTTTAGCTGACACCTTTGCTAACAGGTATTGTGTCAGTTTAAAACTTGCACAAGACTGTTCACAGAATTGTACATTTTAAAGAAATGTAGCCATTTAATAATTACTACATTTAGCTAACATTAGACAGTTAACCCAGAGATTCTTATCTTTGCCTCGATTCACCAGTCTTGTCGAGATCATCATGGCATTTGTAGTTCTTTATGATAGCAACACTAGCAGCTAATTAGTATTTTTTTTTGTTGGGGGGGGGGGGGGGTGTAAATACAGGCAAATATATTGATGAAAGTCATCTTGTCCTAGAGAGATTTACACAGTTATCAAAACGTCAAGCCTGGGTAAGCCTACATGAAACACGGCCTTTATTTGAAGTGTTTCTAAAATCCACTATGGGAAAAATGACTGGTGGAAAAACAATTGGAACCATTTCCCTGTTTGGCCACTAGGTTTTATGGCTACTATGACTCATACTGTGGTACTCTATGGTCTTTACTATTACAGTCATTTAAAAAAAATGTGAATGAGCAAGCGTGTGCACACACAGGAGGTCCCGTGAAAAAACGTGCCCCCCTATGGAAATCAAAGGCCCATCCAACTGATTCGTTCTGCTGCCGGGTCTGGAATGGGCAGAAAACGTTTACGTCTATCCACGGATGCAAACAGGACAATGTCTAGAGTTTAATTCAATAAGAGAAAAAAAATGCGAAATGGAGAGTTGAAGATAAAGAGAAGGGAGGGCCAGAAAATGTATGTTTGGGATAGATTAGGTGAAGTGGTAAAAGAGGATGATGGCAGTGTGTTATGTGTCATGATTGTGAGGCGCTATACAAATTCCACAGTCACAAGACGGGGACTTCAAATAGGCCTATGGCATGTCAAGGGAACTGTAGCCTACTGTTCAGATGGGCTAAATGGAAACTGAAATCTGGACACTGAATGTAGGTCTGTAACCTCCCACATAGCCTTAATATTAACTCTGTAGAATTAAGCATTTCTTTCAGTAAAATTATACACCAAATATATGCAACATTTAGACTGGGAACATGTGGAGAAATCTGATTTCTCTCAGCATCTTAAGAGAATGTGAATGCAAATAGATGCCATCTGTAGAGGGGCTTCTTTATCAGCATCATAAAAGATGATTAGGAGAATTTCAACCACAAAATATGCATCAAAGCCAAACTGAAATCTAATCAGAAAAATGTTGGGTCATTTTAACAGTTTTCTATTTCCTTAAAACCGGCCAAGAAAATCTTTCCTATTGTTTTTTTCTTTTCTTTTCAGTTATTGCGCTTTTAATTTATTTACTTTTTTTACAGTTATTGAGAACTTTACAGATGTCAACTAGATTGAAGCATTTATTGTATTGATTTATGAGCTCATTATTTAGTGTTCTAGGTCAGGGTTTCCCAAACTCGGTCCTGGCCTCCCCCTCCACTGGCCGCATGTTCTGATTTTTGCCCTAGCACTACACAGTGATTCAAGGGCTCCCGAGTGCCGCAGCAGTCTAAGGCACTGATTCTCAGTGCTAGAGGCATCACTACAAAACCTGGTTCACAACCGGCCGTGATTGGGAGTTCCATAGGGTGGCGCAGTTAGGAAAGCTAAGGCTAGCTTTGTGCATCCTGTAGCACAAATGTAAAAATGTTCTGGGACACTGTACAGTCCATGGAGAATAAGAGCACCTCCTCCCAGATGCCCACTGCACTGAGGCTAGGAAACACTGTCACCACCGGTAAATCCACTATAATTGAGAATTTCAATAAGCATTTTTTGTACGGCTGGCCATGCTTTCCACCTGGCTACCCCTACCCCGATCAACAGCCCTCCACTCCTCACAGCAAATAGCCCAAGCCTCCCCATTTCTCCTTCACCCAAATCCAGATAGCTGATGTTCTGAAGGAGCTGCAAAATCTGGACCCCTACAAATCAGCCGGGCTAGACAATCTAGACCCTCTCTTTCTAAAATTATCTGCCGAAATTGTTGCAACCCCTATCACTAGCCTGTTCAACCTCTCTTTCGTATCGTCTGAGATTCCCAAAGATTGGAAAGCTGCCGCGGTCATCCCCCTCTTCAAAGGGGGAGACACTCTAGACCCAAACTTCTACAGACCAAAATCTATCCTACCCTGCCTTTTCTAAGGTCTTCGAAAGCCAAGTTAAACAGATTACCGACCATTTCGAATCCCACCGTACCTTCTCCGCTATGCAATCTGGTTTCAGAGCTGGTCATGGGTGCACCTCAGCCACGCTCAAGGTCCTAAACGATATCATAACGGCCATCGATAAGAGACATTACTGTGCAGCCGTATTCATCGATCTGGCCAAGGCTTTCGACTCTGTCAATCACCACATTCTTATCGGTAGACTCAACAGCCTTGGTTTCTCAAATGACTGCCTTGCCTGTTTCACCAACTACTTCTCTGATAGAGTTCAGTGTGTTAAATTGGAGGGCCTGTTGTCCGGACCTCTGGCAGTCTCTAGGGGGGTGCCACTGGGTTCAATTCTCGGGCCGACTCTCTTCTCTGTATACATCAATGATGTCACTCTTGCAGCTGGTGATTCTCTGATCCACCTCTATGCAGACGACACCATTCTGTATCCATCTGGCCCTTTTTTGGACACTATGTTAACTAACTTCCAGACAAGCTTCAATGCCATACAACACTCCTTCCGTGGCCTCCAACTGCTCTTAAATGCAAGTAAAACTAAATGCATGCTCTTCAACCGATCGCTGCCCGCACCTGCCCTCCCATCCAGCATCACTACTCTGGACGGTTCTGACTTAGAATATGTTGACAACTACAAATACCTGGGTGTCTGGTTAGACTGTAAACTCTCCTTCTTGACTCACATTAAGCATCTCCAATCCAAAATTAAATCTAGAATCGGCTTCCTATTTCGCAACGAAGCATCCTTCACTCATGCTGCCAAACATACCCTCGAAAAACTGACCATCCTACCGATCCTCGACTTCGGCAATGTCATTTACAAAATAGCCTCCAACACTCTACTCAACAAATTGGATGCAGTCTATCACTGTGCCATCCGTTTTGTCACCAAAAAGCCCCATATTCTACCCACCATTGCGACCTGAAAGCTCTTATTGGCTGGCCCTCGCTTCATACTCGTCGCCAAACCCACTGGCTCCAGATCATCTACAAGTCTCTGCTAGATAAAGCCCTGCCTTATCTCAGCTCACTGGTCACCATAGCAGCACCCACCTGTAGCACATGCTCCAGCAGGTATATGTCACTGGTCACCCCCAAAGCCAATTCTTCCTTTGGCCGCCTTTCCTACCAGTTCTCTGCTGCCAATGACTGGAACTAAATGTAACAATCACTGAAGCTGGAGACTCATATCTCCCTCATTAGCTTTAAGCACCAGCTGTCAGAGCAGCTCACAGATCACTGCACCTGTACAATGCCTATCTGTAAACAGCCAATCTATCTACCTACCTCATCCCCATACTGGTATTTATTCATTTATTTATTTTGCTCCTTTGCACCCCAGTATACCTGCACAATCATCTTCTGCCGATCTACCATTCCAGTGCTTAATTGCTATATTGTAATTACTTTGCCACTATGGCCTATTTATTTCCTATTTATTTCCTTAACTTCCTTAACATTTGCACTCACTGTATATAGACATTTTCTACTGTATTATTGACTGCATGTTTGTTTTACTCCATGTGTAACTCTGTGTTGTTGTATGTGTTACTGCTCTGTTTTTTCTCGGCCAGGTCTCAGTTGTAAATGAGAACTTGTTCTCAACTAGCCTCCCTGGTTAAATAAAGGTGAAATAAAAAAAATATAGATATTTTTTTGAATCAGCTGTGTATTGCTAGGGCTAAAACCAAAACGTTTGGGAAACCCTGTTCTAGAGCAACATAGAAGCTGCATGTATCTAATTATAGACAAGTTGACTATCAAATAGTCTACCAAAATGTCGGAAATTATGAGCAGAAACATACGGTGCATACGGAAAGTATTCAGACCCCTTAACCGTTTCCACATTTTGTTACTTTACAGCCTCATTCTAAAATTGATTAAACACTTTTTTCCTTCATCAATCTACACAAAATACACAAAAATTACAAAGCAAAAAACAGGTTTTTAGAAATGGTAGCAAATGTAAAAACAGAAAAAACATTTGCATACGTATTCAGACCCTTTACTCAGTACTTTGTTTAAGTACCTTTTGGCAGCGATTACAGCCTCGAGTCTTCTTGAGTATGACGCTACAAGCCTGACACACCTGTATTTGGTGAGTTTCTCCCATTCTTCTCTGCAGATCCTCTCAAGCTCTGTCAGGTTTGATGGGGAGCATCGCTGCACAGCCAAATTCATGTCTCTTCAGAGATGACTTCGGTGTTTCCTCTGACACCTTGGTGCGGCTGGCTTCCGGATTAAGCGTGTGGGTGTTAAGAAACGTGGTTTGGCGGGTCATGTTTCCGAGGACGCATTACTCAACCTTCACCTCCCGAGCCCGTTGGGGAGTTGCAGCGATGAGAGAAGATCGAAAATTGGGGAGAAAAATAGGGTATAATCAAAAAACAGATTCCTGACTCAGTTGCCGGAGGTGAAGGAAACCGCTCAGGGATTTCACCATGAGTACCACTATTCATATTTTCAAACATGGTTGTGACTTAAATCGGAATGAAAATCTATGGAAAGATTTAAGTCTTAAGTTGAAAATGGCTGTCTAGCAATGATCAACAACCAACTTGAAAGATATTTAAATGAGTATTGGGCAAGGGGTAGACTAGTGGTTAGAGCGTTAGACTAGTAACCGAAAGGTTGCAAGTTCAAATCCCTTAGCTGACAAGGTACATACACTGTATCTGTTGTTCTGCCCCTGAACAGGCAGTTAACCTACTGTTCCTAGACCGTCATTGAAAACAAGAATTTGTTCTTAACTGACTTGTCTAGTTAAATAAATAAATAAATATTTTACAATCCAGCTGTGACTTACCCAGAAAATCGCTGCCAAAGGTGATTCTGACATGTATTTACTCAGGGGGTTGAATACTTATGTAATCAAGATGTTTTAGTGTTTTATTTTCCATTCATTGAAAATACATATCCCCCCCCCCCCACACACTTTAACATTACAAAGTATTTTGTGTAGATCGTTGACAAAAAATGACAATTCAATCCATTTGAATCCCTTTTTAACACAGCAAAATTTGTAAAAAAGTCAAGGGGTGTGAATACTTTTGAGGCACTATAAATCTGGCAAAAAAAAGATCCTGCACCATCAAAAAAATCATTCCACTGTCTTTGATTGTAGCCTAGAGCGCATTTTCTATACTGAAAAAAAGATTTAAAAGCAACAATTAACATTCAATTCTCTGGCAACAGCTCTGGTGGACATTCCTGCAGTCAGCATGCCAATTGCACACTCCTTCAAAACTTAAGACATCTGTGGCATTGTGTTTTGTGACAAAACTGCACATTTTAGAGTGGCCTTTTATTGTCCTCAGCACAAGGTGCACCTGTGTGATGGAGCATTTCTGGAATCTTATATTTCAGCTCATGAAACATGGGACTAGCACGTTACCTGTTGCTTTTATCTTTTTGTTCAGTGTATACATTAGCGGGTTAGGGTCGGGTGTAGGCCTCAGATTTTCACTTTATTTTCACTTTACAGTCGTGCGGTTGCCGCATGTTATTAACATTTGCGGGTGGGTGCGGATAAACAAACAGCTGACCCACGCCCCACTAACCCATAAGTAAAGAAATGGGAAAAAGAGGGAAGGAGCGAGAAAGCCAGAACGAGCTCAGTGTAGAGAGCGAGCAAGGGGGAGATAAATGACACCTTGTAAAACTGATGGCATCTCTAGTGACAATCCTCTCTGTCTCTGTCAGGATGTAGTGACACCTGCATCTATCACACACACATTAACCTGACACACACATAGATTCACATCCCGGACCCCCCCCCCCTTTCTCACAAACGGTCTGTCTGTCAGTAATGTGTAGTGTGAGTTAACTTGGAGAATGTCATGTTTATATGTTAATATGATAGTGTTTTATCATTAGGAGCCCTTACTTATCACTCTTCCTATGTCCTGCTCTGGAGAATGGGCATCAGCTTTTGGGAATCCTAGGAATTCCAATACAGCCCTCCAACACTAACCCCAGTTGGAGAATGCCAGTGATGCAATGTATGTGGGCACGCCCCTATGCTATCCCAAACCTAACATTACCCAAACCGGCCTGACCCATTCTCTCTGTCTGGCCCCTCATAGATGCCCCTTTAACAGTTGGTTTCAGATCAGTTTTCATGAGTTTAATTCTGACCATAACCATTATGTGATTAGCACTAACAGGCTCTGGATCAGCATATTATATCAACATGTGTGCTGTAGGGTTAGTTTGTTTGTGTGTGTGCTGGTATGAAGGCAACTTCTGTCCTTCCTCCTTCCTTTCCATCTGTCTCTGTCCTGGCCCGTGGCACATACTGACTGACACACACACATTTCTCATCTGTGTGTTGTGTAAATTCCTCTGCTGCTGCAAGGAACTAATGCTCACTTGACCTATTGGAGCCTTCCTTCGTATGCAGCCTTTAGTGTGTGTGTGTCTCTCTCTCTCTCTCTCTCTCTCCCCCCCAGTGTTAGTCCTACATAGAGAGAGATTGATTTGGTCTTTCCTTATTTGCCCTGAAATCAAACACGCAGGCCCTGTTCTGATGTTGACCGTGAACCCGATGCCATGATCCTCATTCTCAGGATGAACGACGTACGGAATGGTGAAGTTCAGTAACAAGGACACACACACTGTAAACAGGATTATTTGACCTGTTGTCCCTTGGTCACGTAGGTATGACAGTTTCCCTAGATGCCAGACATAGATTGAAGAGATCTACAGCTACTCTATCATGTGACCTGCTGGGCTCTGAGTAACTCCTCACCCCAATAACCCCCTCATACTCCCTCTATCCTTCCTATCTCTCCTTCTCTCTACTTCTCTCTCCTTCACTGCTGGAGGTGGTTGTGGTTCTGTTGGGTTGTCTCTGACCATTGTCTGACCGCTGTCTTGGGGTCATGGCAGGACTAAATGTTATCTTCCATGTTCTGTATGGGATGTTTACTAGAGACGGCTATATTACCCAGGACAGGACCAATGCTGGTAAGACAGCGTCTTTATAGGCATGCTAATAGTGAACACAGACGTTATAGTAACACACATTGGGCATTTTAAGCCAATGGTTGAGCACAATATGTTACTGTACGTATTATGGATGCATGCATCCATCTGAGGTCTTCCACCAACTTAGTAATAAAGACTCTCTGTCTGTCTGTCTGTCTGTACTCCCCTCACACTTTTTAAGAAGCTTCTCTCTAATCCCCCTCCCCCACACACAGTCACACACACAGTCACACATGCACACAGAGTGCAGCGCTGGCACATTTAGGGGTCCACATTCAAGGTCTGTGTCTGACCACTGTCAGGATTACTTCATATGCCCCCCATTCTCTTATCCCTCTCACTGACACACACACACACACACACACACACACACACACACACTGAGGGAGTTAAGACGTGAGATTAAGAACAGTCTGGGTAGAAGCCTGTTCCTCTCCTAAACCCACACAGGACAGCAGTTCACATAGGAGGGGCTGCAAGCTACTTAGCTTAGCATACATTAGCCTAGCTTAGCACCACTTCTTAAAAGCAATACACTTTTTTTGTTTTATCCCCCAAAAAGTGTCTCTTAGCCTTGATTAGCCTAA
>NC_143039.1:59448614-59478614 GCF_057628025.1 Oncorhynchus mykiss
CCTGTTGCCACCATACGAAGGTATCTATTTTGTATGGAATATATATATAAAAGGTAATTTAATATAAGATTGGTCTTAAAGATACATGTTCTGATGATTTTTTTATTTTCCTAAATAAAGACATTTCAGGAAGTACACATTGTTAATATAAGTGGAGAAGGTATGATACAACTGACGTCATCATGATCATGAGCTACACAGTGTGAGGAACAGTGTTCACTGGGAGTACTGAAAATCTAATCTAATTTTATTTGTCACATTCACATGTTTAGCAGATGTTATTGCGAGTGTAGCGAAATGCTTGTGTCTCCAACAGTGCAGTAATATCTAACAGTAATAGCTAACAATTTCACAACAATACACACAAATCTAAAGTCAAGGAATGGAATTAAGGATATATAAATATTTGGGCGAGCGATGTCAGAGCGGCATAGTATAAGATACAGTAGAATAGGATAGAATACAGTATGTACATATGAGATGAGTAATGAAAAATATGTAAACATTATTAAAGTGACTAGTGTTCCGTTATTAAAGTGGCCAGTGTTTCCAAGTCTATGTACAGTGCCTTGCGAAAGTATTCGGCCACCTTGAACTTTGCGACCTTTGCCCCATTTCAGGCTTCAAACATAAAGATATAAAACTGTATTTTTTTGTGAAGAATCAACAACAAGTGGGACACAATCATGAAGTGGAACGACATTTATTGGATATTTCAAACTTTTTTAACAAATCAAAAACTGAAAAATTGGGCGTGCAAAATTATTCAGCCCCTTTACTTTCAGTGCAGCAAACTCTCTCCAGAAGTTCAGTGAGGATCTCTGAATGATCCAATGTTGACCTAAAT
This sequence comes from Oncorhynchus mykiss, assembly GCF_057628025.1. Classification (NCBI taxonomy): domain Eukaryota; kingdom Metazoa; phylum Chordata; class Actinopteri; order Salmoniformes; family Salmonidae; genus Oncorhynchus; species Oncorhynchus mykiss. Next base: position 59,449,462 of record NC_143039.1, read on the forward strand.
GACTAATGAGGATAAATACAATCCACCTGTGTGTAATCAAGTCTCCGTATAAATGCACCTGCACTGTGATAGTCTCAGAGGTCCTTTAAAAGCGCAGAGAGCATCATGAAGAACAAGGAACACACCAGGCAGGTCCGAGATACTGTTGTGAAGAAGTTTAAAGCCGGATTTGGATACAAAAAAAATTCCCAAGCTTTAAACATCCCAAGGAGCACTGTGCAAGCGATAATATTGAAATGGAAGGAGTATCAGACCACTGCAAATCTACCAAGACCTGGCCGTCCCTCTAAACTTTCAGCTCATACAAGGAGAAGACTGATCAGAGATGCAGCCAAGAGGCCCATGATCACTCTGGATGAACTGCAGAGATCTACAGCTGAGGTGGGAGACTCTGTCCATAGGACAACAATCAGTCATATAGTGCACAAATCTGGCCTTTATGGAAGAGTGGCAAGAAGAAAGCCATTTCTTAAAGATATCCATAAAAAGTGTTGTTTAAAGTTTGCCACAAGCCACCTGGGAGACACACCAAACATGTGGAAGAAGGTGCTCTGGTCAGATGAAACCAAATTGAACTTTTTGGCAACAATGCAAAACGTTATGTTTGGCGTAAATGGTGGCAGCATCATGGTTTGGGCCTGCTTTTCTTCAGCAGGGACAGGGAAGATGGTTAAAATTGATGGGAAGATGGATGGAGCCAAATACAGGACCATTCTGGAAGAAAACCTGATGGAGTCTGCAAAAGACCTGAGACTGGGACGGAGATTTGTCTTCCAACAAGACAATGCTCCAAAACATAAAGCAAAATCTACAATGGAATGTTTCAAAAATAAACATATCCAGGTGTTAGAATGGCCAAGTCAAAGTCCAGACCTGAATCCAATCGAGAATCTGTGGAAAGAACTGAAAACTGCTGTTCACAAATGCTCTCCATCCAACCTCACTGAGCTCGAGCTGTTTTGCAAGGAGGAATGGGAAAACATTTCAGTCTCTCGATGTGCAAAACTGATAGAGACATACCCCAAGCGACTTACAGCTGTAATCGCAGCAAAAGGTGGCGCTACAAAGTATTAACTTAAGGGGACTGAATAATTTTGCACGCCCAATTTTTCAGTTTTTGATTTGTTAAAAAAGTTTGAAATATCCAATAAATGTCGTTCCACTTCATGATTGTGTCCCACTTGTTGTTGATTCTTCACAAAAAAATACATTTTTATATCTTTATGTTTGAAGCCTGAAATGTGGCAAAAGGTCGCAAAGTTCAAGGGGGCCGAATACTTTCGCAAGGCACTCTACATAGGGCAGCAGCCTCTAATGTGCTAGTGATGGCTATTTAACTTTATTTAACAGTCTGATGGCCTTGAGATAGAAGCTGTTTTTCTCTCGGTCTCTCGGTTCCAGCTTTGATGCACCTATACTGACCTCGCCTTCTGGATGGTAGCGGGGTGAGTAGGCAGTGGCTCGGGTGGTTGTTGTCCTTGATTAACTTTTTGGCCTTCCTGTGACATCGGGTGTTGTACGTGTCCTGGAGGGCAGGTAGTTTGCCCCCGGTGATGTGTTGGGCAGACCGCACCACACTCTGGAGAGCCCTGCGGTTTCAGGCGGTGCAGTTGCCGTAACATGCGGTGATGCAGCCTGGCAGGATGTTCTTAATTGTGCATCTGTAAAAGTTTGAGGGTTTTAGGTGCCAAGCCAAATTTCTTCAGCCTCTTGAGGTTGAAGATGCGCTGTTGCGCCTTCTTCACCACACTCTGTGTGGGTGGGCCATTTCAGTTTGTCTGTGATGTGTACACCGAGGAACTTGAAGCTTTCCACCTTCTCCACTGTGGTCCCGTCGATGTGGATAGGGGGGTGCTCCCTCTGCTGTTTCCTGAAGTCCACTATCAGCTCCTTTGTTTTGTTGAAGTTGGGTGAGAGGTTATTTTTCTGGCACCATAATCCCAGGGCCCTCATCTCCTCTCCTCTCTCGTCTCGTCAGTGTTGGTAATCAGGCCTACTACTGTTGTCATCTGCAAACTTGATGATTGAGTTGGAGGTATGTGTGGCCACACAGTCATGGGTAAACAGGGAGTACAGGAGGGGGCTGAGGACGCATCCTTGTGGGGCCCCAGTGTTGAGTATCAGCAAAGTGGAAGTGTTTTTTCCTACCTTCACCACCTGGGGGCGGCCCGTCAGTATGTCCAGGACCCAGTTGCACAGGGTGGGGTTCAGACCCAGGGCCTCAAGCTGAATGATGAGCTTGGAGGTTACTATGGTGTTGAATACTGAGCTAGAGTCAATGAACAGCATTCTTACATAGGTATTCCTCTTGTCCAGATGGGATAGGGCAGTGTGCAATGCGATTGCATCGTCAGTGGATCTATTGTGGCCATAAGCAAATTGAAGTGGTTCTAGGGTGTCAGTTAAGGTAGAAGTGATATGATCCTCGACTAGTCTCTCAAAGCACTTCATGATGACAGAGGTGAGTGCTACTGGGCGATAGTCATTTAGTTCTGCCTTTTCCTTTGCTTTCTTGGGTACAGGAACAATGGTGGACATCTTGAAGCAAGTAGGGACAGCAGACTGGGATAGGGAGACATTGAATATGTCCGTAAATACTCCAGCCAGCTGGTCTCGGAGGACGCGGCTAGGGATGCCGTCTGGGCCGGCAGCCTTGCGAGGGCTAACACACTTAAATGTCTTACTCACGTCGGCCACGGAGAAGGAGAGCCCAAAGTCCTTGGTAGCGGGCCTTGTTGGTGGCACTGTGTTATCCTCAAAGCGGGCGAAGAAGGTGTTTAGCTTGTCCGAAATCAAGAAGTCGGTGTCTTTTATGTTGCTGGTTTTCCCTTTGTAGTCTGATTTTCTGTAGACCCCCTGCCACAAACGTCTCGTGTCTGAGCCGTTGAATTGCGACGCCACTTTGTCTCTATACTGACGTTTTGCCTGTTTGGTTGCCTTTCAGAGAGACTAACTACACTGTTTGTATTCAGCCATATTCCCAGTCACCTTGCCATGGTTAAATGCGAGGGTTTGCGCTTTCAGTTTTGTGCGAATGTTGCCATCTATCCATGGTTTCTGGTTAGGGTAGTTTTTAATAGTCACAGTGGGTACAACATCTCCTATACACTTCCTGATAAACTCCGCCACCGTATCAGTGTATTCATCAATATTATTCTCGGAGGCTACAGGAAGCATATCCCAGTCCGCGTGATCAAAACAATCTTGAAGCGTGGATTCCGATTGGTCAGAGCAGCAATTGAATAGTTGAGTGTTTTAGCGGCGCGAGTACTACAGTCAATTTGTTGATAGAACTTAGGCAGCCCTTTTCTCAAATTTGCTTTGTTAAAATCTCTAGCTACAATAAATGTGTCCTCAAGATATGTGGTTTCCAGTTTGCATATAGTCCAGTGAAGTTCTTTGAGGGCCGTTGTGGTATCGGCTAGAGGGAGGACTCACACGGCTGGGACTATAACCGAAGATAATTCTCTTTGGAGATAATATGGTCGGCATTTGATTGTGAGGTATTCCAGGTCGGGTGAACAAAAGGACTTGAGTTCCTGAATGTTATCACAATCACACCATGAGTCGTTAATCATGAAACATACACCTTCTTCTTACCGGAGAGATACTTATTCCTGTCTGTGCAATGAACTGAGAACCCAACTGGCTGGACAGACTCAGACAGTATATCACGGGAGAGCCATGTTTCCATGAAACAGAGTATGTTACAATCCCTGATGTCTCTTTGGAAAGAAATCCTCCACCCTGAGCTCGTCAACTTTATTATCCAGAGACTGAACATTAGTGAGTAATATACTCGGAAGCGGTGGGTGGTGTGCGCACCTCCTAAGTCAGTTTAGAAGACCACTCCGAGTACCTCTACTCTGCCAACGTTGTTTTGGATCGGCCTCTGGAATCAGTTCAATTGCCCTGGGGGGACGAACAATGGAATCTGATTTGGGAAAGTTGTATTCCTGGTCGTAATGCTGGTAGTGCTGAGGAGTTACCGCCACTCTGATATCAAATAGTTCTTCCCGGCTGTATGTAATAACACAAAAAAAATGATCAGCTAATAATGTCAGAAATAACACATTAAAAAAATATATCTAGAAACACAGCAGCCCTCTTTGTCGGTGCCATTTTCCAACTTTTTCCCCCAATTGAACACACACATGCAGTGTGAGAAACAGTGTTTACTGGGAGTGCTGAATACACACACACACACACAACCCCCTCTGGGGGAGGATATAAAGATAGAGGTGCTGAGAATAAAGTTTACCGTGTGTCCTCACTCTCACTACTTTCATGAACTCCAAACTCTACACCGAAAACCAGTCTATCCCCATAATTTGAATTTCAACAGCAGCAAGAATCCAAGTATTTTGACAGTACCTAATGCATATTACAATATCATTATCATATGGTGAGGGAACACGCCTTCAGAATGAAGAATCCATAAACCCCAGACCAATTTTTTTTTTTAAATCTGTGACGTCAGTGGGCACGCAGAAGTAGAGGAGTTGATACCGGCGAATGGACAGATGATGAAAGTCAGCAAATTTCTCCACATCTGAAAGATCACCCGGACAAGTGACGAATATCTGTCACATATTCGATACCAGAACCTTATATAATGGACGTATATTGCTGCAGACGCTTTCGCTGTTTTGATCCGATTCAAATTGACAGGGATGAACAACTTGCTAGCCTTCGGTAATGATGTGCCCCGTGCTCGAGACGTTAGCAAGCTAGATTCAAATTAAATGCTTTGTCATTACTTGAGAAAAAAATCTATCGATTTGAGAACAAAATCAGTGGTGATTAATGCTGACTACGGTCAATACATTTTTTAACTAGGCAAGTCAGTTAAGAACAAATTCTTATTTTCAATGACAGCTTAGGAACAGTGGGTTAACTGCCTTGTTCAGGGGCAGAACCCAATGAATATCTTATTAACACTTTGTTCTAGCTAGCTATTTGTGTAGGTAGCTATCAAGTAAACCCAATGATGTGGGTTTGGGTTTACTTGATAGCTACCTACACAAATAGCTAGCTAGAACAAAGTGTTAATAAGATATTAATTTAAAAAGATTAAAAGCAATACAAACAAGTTATCCAGTAGGCATCTACTGAGGGAGCTAAGAGCTGTGTTGTCAGTCATTTTTTTTACCTTGTCAGCTCGGGGATTCGATCTTGCAATTTTTTGGTTACAAGTCCAACCCTCTAACCACTCGGCTACCTGAGGTTCCCCAAGTGCTGTCACAGAGCAATTGACAGAAATCAACTGTGCAAATGCACATAAAAAAGCCATTTTACTTGTAAAATGCGGTGAAATAAGATTACTATTGGCAGTTATTGAGCTGTTTTGTAACAGTTGTTTGTTTGTTTGTTTGTTAAAGTGTTTCATACACTCCATTTTAACTTTCATCACACACTTCTCATCAGTGTCCGATCAACACACACAACCATTTAAGACCATGTTAGCGCAATGAGCTAATTCGTAGGAATTTGGCTATTGGGCAAACCATCTCCACTCTCTTAGGTGGATTGATGTGCCAATCCAATCTGATGTTTGAATCTGATTTTATACCCCCTCACAGAAGGAAAGACAAATGAGAGAACGATGGAAAGAGAGAGAGGGTGAGAGTAAATGATAGATCATTATTTTCTTGTCACCTCAGAGATAGGAGGATTATCTCCATAAACACTCCCACAATGCCTGTGAGGGGAGGGAAGCCATGCAGTATACTACCAGCCCCCAGGTGTGTGTGTACTCGCCCCCAAGCTCTAAATGTATGGCCCAGGATTAGCTACACGATATACGCTTCTTTCTATAATGAGTCTGTCTGGGTGTGTGTGTGTCTGGGTGTTTGTGTGTCTGGGTGTGTGTGTGTCTGGGTGGGCGTGTGTGTGTGTGTGTGTCTGTGCTCACTTACTCCTCTGTGAGGCGCTGTAACATTGCAAAAGAGAGTAATGACATCATCATCTCTCGCTTCTCTCTTCTCTCTGTGTGTGTGTGTGTAATGGGTTGTGTTGTGTTGTCCTGGATAACTCTAAGGACACAGATGTATGAGTCTGCAGGGACAGAGGGAAGAAGGGAGGGCAGAGCGAGTGAGAGAAATAGAGAGGGGAGAAGGGAGGGAAATAGAGAGGGGAGAAGGGAGGGCAGAGCGAGTGAGAGAAATAGAGGGGAGAAGGGAGGGAAATAGAGAGGGGAGAAGGGAGGGAAATAGAGAGGGGAGAAGGGAGGGCAGAGCGAGTGAGAGAAATAGAGAGGGGAGAAGGGAGGGAAATAGAGAGGGGAGAAGGGAGGGAAATAGAGAGGGAAGAAGGGAGGGCAGAGCGAGTGAGAGAAATAGAGAGGGGAGAAGGGAGGGAAATAGAGAGGGAAGAAGGGAGGGAAATAGAGAGGGAAGAAGGGAGGGCAGAGCGAGTGAGAGAAATAGAGGGGAGAAGGGAGGGAAATAGAGAGGGGAGAAGGGAGGGAAATAGAGAGGGGAGAAGGGAGGGCAGAGCGAGTGAGAGAAATAGAGAGGGGAGAAGGGAGGGAAATAGAGAGGGGAGAAGGGAGGGCAGAGCGAGTGAGAGAAATAGAGAGGGGAGAAGGGAGGGAAGAAGGGAGGGCAGAGCGAGTGAGAGAAATAGAGGGGAGAAGGGAGGGAAATAAAGAGGGGAGAAGGGAGGGAAATAGAGAGGGAAGAAGGGAGGGCAGAGCGAGTGAGAGAAATAGAGAGGGGAGAAGGGAGGGAAATAGACAGGGGAGAAGGGCTGTGGTGGCATAAAAAATCCATCATATAGTCTTAGCCCCTAGCTAACACCTCCTTTTCTAACATGAAAACAGGTCTTTGTTACAGTGGGAGTCCCTATTTCTATAGCCTCACTGCTTCCTGTGTGTGTGTGTGTGTGTGTGTGTGTGTGTGTGCGTGTGTGTGCGTGTGTTCTTGCCTTATACTCTTCAACAGTTAATCCAGCCAGACAAAATCAATGGTATGAGATCCTACGACTACAAAGGGAGGCTTACTGGAAATCCTATCTAAAAACATTGACCCCTAGTGGTCTGAATATTGATTTTGATCTCAGGCCCTTTTTATGAACAGTTCTCTCTTTTATGCACAAGTTCCCCCTGTTGATAATACTTATTATGCATTATGGTTGAACCAAAAGATTACATGTAACAAAAAAATTAAATGAAATGGGAAACAATTGAATTTCTATGTGAAATTGAATTGGACAATGATGTATGTTGATGCTAATATTATGTACAATATTCAATTATGTTTCCATATGATGACAGTGGCCTAATGTGTTCAATGTGCCGTGAACTGTTGTTTTTTGGCTGTTTCGTTCAGTTCATTCTAATTAACTTAGTGGTTATGAATCACCCCTCACTATTGTCATTGGTTGCACTAGTTGCACTGTTTGTCGACATAACCTGGTACAAGCATTCATGGCATTTCCCTGAAGAAGACACATTGATGCTGAAACGTTGGTGATCGACCCAGTAAATGACTGGGAGTTTATATATGGAGTGTGCCACTCTCTTTATTTGTATAGCTTATAGTTTATTCGCCTTTAGTCAGCACCTCTACATAAAATCATTTTCTCTGGGTGTGCGCCAGCTCATGTCTTTTCTTTGACTATGATGCTGACATAATCAACCTCCTATTCCCTATACTCAAGTAAGAAATACAAAACTCAGACATTTGTTAAACAAGGTGGATAAAACTAGGCCTATTTTTCCTGAATCCTTTCGAAGGAAGAAGAGAGGATTTGAACATTGGGAGTTTTTGTAGAAACATGACAGAGCAAAAGTTTTTTTTTTATGTGATTTTTGATCCTAACCCTTCTGCCATTCCTCCTCTCTTTCCCTCTCTTCTCTCTCTCCAGGTTTTCGCAGAAATGAAGACATGAGAGCGATGGAGGTGTTGCCTATTCTGAAGGAAAAAGTTGCCTACCTATCAGGTGTGTGTGTGTGTGTGTGTGTGTGTGTGTGTGTGTGTGAGAGAGAGAGAATCGTCCTGGTTTCTTTCTTCATAAACAAAGCTAATGGAACATGACACATTGGCTACTTAAAGCTTTACACACTTACAGCTCCCAGGCATGGAATTACACACATGCACACTCTGAGTGTGTGTAATTATCAAATCAAATGTATTTATATAGCCCTTCGTACATCAGCTGATATCTCAAAGTGCTGTACAGAAACCCAGCCTAAAACCCCAAACAGCAAGCAATGCAGGTGTAGAATCACGGTGGCTAGGAAAAACTCCCTAGAAAGGCCAAAACCTAGGAAGAAACCTAGAGATGAACCAGGCTATGTGGGGTGGCCAGTCCTCTTCTGGCTGTGCCGGGTGGAGATTATAACAGAACATGGCCAAGATGTTCAAATGTTCATAAATGACCAGCATGGTCAAATAATAATAATCACAGGCAGAACAGTTGAAACTGGAGCAGCAGCACAGCCAGGTAGACTGGGGACAGAAAGGAGTCATCATGCCCGGTAGTCCTGAGGCATGGTCCTAGGGCTCAGGTCCTCCGAGAGAGAGAAAGAGAGAGAAAGAAAGAGAGAATTAGAGAGAGCATACTTAAATTCACACAGGACACCGGATAGGACAGGAGAAGTACTCCAGATATAACAAACTGACCCTAGCCCCCCGACACATGAACTACTGCAGCATAAATACTGGAGGCTGAGACAGGAGGGGTCAGGAGACACTGTGGCCCCATCCGATGACACCTCCGGACAGGGCCAAACAGGAAGGATATAACCCCACCCACTTTGCCAAAGCACAGCCCCCACACCACTAGAGGGATATCTTCAACCACCAACTTACCATCCTGAGACAAGGCCGAGTATAGCCCACAAAGATCTCCGCCACGGCACAACCCAAGGGGGGGCGCCAACCCAGACAGGAAGATCACATCAGTGACTCAACCCACTCAAGTGACGCACCCCTCCTAGGGACGGTATGAAAGAGCCCTAGTAAGCCAATGACTCAGCCCCCTGTAATAGGGTTAGAGACAGAGAATCCCAGTGGAAAGAGGGGAACCGGCCAGGCAGAGACAGCAAGGGCGGTTCGTTGCTCCAGAGCCTTTCCGCAACAGCCTTTTCTAAAAATGTTGAGAGGAATGGAAGATTCGATATAGGCCGATTCGTTTTTTTATATTTTCTGGGTCAAGGTTTGGCTTTTTCAAGAGAGGCTTTATTACTGCCACTTTTAGTGAGTTTGGTACACATCCGGTGGATAGAGAGCCGTTTATTATGTTCAGCATAGGAGGGCCAAGCACAGGAAGCAGCTCTTTCAGTATTTTAGTTGGAATAGGGTCCAGTATGCAGCTTGAAGGTTTAGAGGCCATGATTATTTTCATCATTGTGTCATGAGATATAGTACTAAAACACTTGAGTGTGTCTCTTGATCCTAGGTCCTGGCAGAGTTGTGCAGACTCAGGACAACTGAGCTTTGAAGGAATAGAGAGTCCGTAATTTGCTTTCTAATAATCATGATCTTTTCCTCAAAGTAGTTCATGAATTTATTACTGCTGAAGTGAAAGCCATCCTCTCTTGGGGAATGCTGCTTTTTAGTTAGCTTTGCGACAGTATCAATAAGGAATTTCGGATTGTTCTTATTTTCCTCAATTAAGTTGGAAAAATAGGATGATCGAGCAGCAGTAAGGGCTCTTCGATACTGCATGGTATTGTCTTTCCAAGCTAGTTGGAAGACTTCCAGTTTGGTGTGGCGCCATTTCCGTTCCAATCTTCTGGAAGCATGCTTCAGAGCTCGGGTATTTTCTGTATACCAGGGAGCTAATTTCTTATGAGAAATGTTTTTAGTTTTTAGGGGTGCAACTGCATCTAGGGTATTGCGCAAGGTTAAATTGAGTTCCTCAGTTAGGTGGTTAACTGATTTTTGTCCTTTGGCGTCCTTGGGTAGACAGAGGGAGTCTGGAAGGACATCAAGGAATATTTGTGTTGTCTGTGAATTTATAGCACGACTTTTGATGTTCCTTGGTTGGGGTCTGAGCAGATTATTTGTTGCAATTGCAAACGTAATAAAATGGTGGTCCGATAGTCCAGGATTATGAGGAAAAATATTAAGATCCACAACATTTATTCCATGGGACAAAACTAGGTCCAGAGTATGTCTGTGACAGTGAATAGGTCCAGAGACATGTTGGACAAAACCCACTGAGTCGATGATGGCTCCGAAAGCCTTTTGGAGTGGGTCTGTGGACTTTTCCATGTGAATATTAAAGTCACCAAAAATTAGAATATTATCTGCTATGACTACAAGGTCCGATAGGAATTCAGGGAACTCAATGAGGAACGCTCTATATGGCCCAGGAGGCCTGTAAACAGTAGCTATAAAAAGTGATTGAGTAGGCTGCATAGAGTTCATGACTAGAAGCTCAAAAGACGAAAACGTCTTTTTTTTTTTTTTGTAAATTAAAATTTGCTATCGTAAATGTTAGCAACACCTCCGCCTTTGCGGGATGCACGGGGGATATGGTCACTAGTGTAGCCAGGAGGTGAGGCCTCATTTAACACAGTAAATTTATCAGGCTTAAGCCATGTTTCAGTCAGGCCAATCGCATCAAGATTATGATCAGTGATTAGTTAATTGACTATAATTGCCTTTGAAGTGAGGGATCTAACATTAAGTAGCCCTATTTTGATATGTGAGGTATCACGATCTCTTTCAATAATGACAGGAATGGAGGAGGTCTTTATCCTAGTGAGATTGCGAAGGCGAACACCGCCATGTTTAGTTTTGCCCAACCCAGGTCGAGGCACAGACACGATCTCAATGGGGATAGCTGAGCTGACTACACTGACTGTGCTAGTGGCAGACTCCACTAAGCTGGCAGGCTGGCTAACAGCCTGCTGCCTGGCCTGCACCCTATTTCATTGTGAAGCTAGAGGAGTTAGAGCCCTGTCTATGTTGGTAGATAAGGTGAGAACACCCCTCCAGCTAGGATGGAGTCCGTCACTCCTCAGCAGGTCAGGCTTGGTCCTGTTTGTGGGTGAGTCCCAGAAAGAGGGCCAATTATCTACAAATTCTATCTTTTGGGAGGGGCAGAAAACATTATAGCTGTGGCTACTGAGGGATCAGACCCCAGACACTTGACCTTTGACCTCTCGTCTGTTCTTCCTGCCAGCTCTCGACTATTTTAGTGTTCAATGTTTCTCATCGCGCCGAAGCAGGAGGAATAAATGTGTGTATGTTTGTGACTGTGTCTGTGTGTGTTTGTGACTGTGTGTTTGTGACTGTGTGTGTTTGTGACTGTGTGTTTGTGACTGTGTGTTTGTGACTGTGTGTTTGTGACTGTGTGTTTGTGACTGTGTGTGTGTTTGTGTCTGTGTCTGTGTGTGTTTGTGTCTGTGTCTGTGTGTGTTTGTGTCTGTGTGTGTTTGTGTCTGTGTGTGTTTGTGACTGTGTGTTTGTGACTGTGTGTGTTTGTGACTGTGTGTTTGTGACTGTGTGTGTGTTTGTGTCTGTGTCTGTGTGTGTTTGTGTCTGTGTGTTTGTGACTGTGTCTGTGTCTGTGTGTGTTTGTGTCTGTGTGTTATTCTTCTTCCTCTTTTGTCTGACTCCATTCTCCTCCTGTGTGTGGCCAAGGTCACTGACAGACCATAATAAACAGAAGAATGACTCAGAGAAAGAAATAAAGAGAGGAAGAGAGAGGAGGGTCTGAGTGAGTGGTTGCTATAGTGATTAGTTACTGTCTGTCATAACCATTTCCCATCAATGCATTTTGGAAAGTAATTGGCTTTGAAAGGAGAGGAGTGGTTTGGGGAGGGAGGGGGGGGGGTGAAAGGAAGAGGGTGGTGTAGGAAATGAGTAGGGAGGTATTGAAATATGAAGAAATGTGGGGGTGGAGGGTGGTATAGATTGTGTATCCAGATACAATTAGGTCTACATAACACATATTGATATAGTCAAAGAAATTACTACAGGGTTTCTATAGAAATAGTTCTATGTTTCTGTATACTGCTATATAGTTTTCCTGATTAAAAAATACATGTTTTCCCTGCCTCTGAGTACCTGTTACTGACTGTGGCCATGATCGTACTCATGGGAATATAACTCTCTGTTTCGGTCTATGTTCACCAGGAGGCAGAGGTGTGTGTGTGTGTGTGTGTGTGTGTGTGTGTGTGTGTGTGTGTGTGTGTGTGTGTGTGTGTGTGTGTGTGTGTGTGTGTGTGTGTGTGTGTGTGTGTGTGTGTGTACGCTGCACTGTGCTCTAAGCTGACCGTTTTATCCTCTCTCTGTGTGTGTGTGTACGCTGCACTGTGCTCTAAGCTGACCGTTTTATCCTCTCTGTGTGTGTGTGTGTGTGTTCACTCTCTAAGTTGATTGTTTTATCCTGTGTGTTCCAGGGGGCAGAGACAGACGCGGTGGTCCAGTGTTAACGTTTCCTTCACGCAGTAACCATGACAGAATACGAGCCGACGACCTCAGAAGACTCATAGCGTACCTCGCTGGCATCCCCAAGTATGTCTGTTTGTGTCTTTGTGTGTGTACAGTATCTGCATGCGTACATATTGTGTGTATATTTGTATGGTTGGTTTAGTTTCTTGGATTCAGATCTTTAACCAAACACGAGAGAGCGGGGGAGGGAGGAAGAGAAAAATGGAGTGATGAAAACAAAGAGAGAGATATTGTGGGCCAGAATACCTGCTGCAGCTCCTCTGCTGCCAAGAACCCTTCCTCCACACTGTCACTAGAGAGAGGGAGAGAGAGATGGAGAGTCGGACCGAGGAGGAGGGAGGGATAGCGAGAGGGATGGGGAGTCAGAAACGAAAAGGAGGGAGTGAGAGATGGAGACAGCGAGGGGAAGAGGATAGAGCGAGAGAGAGAGAAAGAGAGAGAGAGAGCATGTGCGGAGAGGTGTGTGTGAACAACAGTGTCGCAGAGGCGGTACGGTTGCTGTATCTGCTCAGAAATAGTTGTTGGCTAAGTTTGAGTAGGTCTACGCTGCTGCTGTCTCCTTCTAGGTACGTCTCTCCTCTCTCTCCATCGTATCGCTCTCTCCTCATTAAAAATCTCTTTAACGGTTCTTCTCGCTCTCTATGTAAATGAGGTGTCGATCTCTCTTAGCTTTTTCACTCTATCCTCTGTATAATGTATTTCTGTGTTTGTGTGTTCTCTCCCTCTCTTTTCAGTGTATAGGGACTCAGAGTTTCTGTTTTAGTTTACCTGGAAAACATCTGCAGACACTCTTTAGCTGACTAACAAATAGACAGACAGACAGATGTTAGAGAGGAGGGAAGGATGGATAGAAAGAGAAGGGATCCAGAAATAGAGTCTTGGGAGGGAATAAGGGATTGAGATAGATGAAGGATAGATCCTAAAAGAGAGTGAGTATTCTCCCGAGAGAGAGAAAGAGAGAGAACTCTCTGGGGCTGAGTGTTGTGGTCCACAGAGAGAGGGAATAGAGGAAAAGACATGGTGGGATGACTAGAGGCTGTTTATTACTAGCCATGCAGGATGTATAGTGCAGTGGGACAAGATTAGTTTAACTACGGTCTTGATGCTGATGATGGATTCAGTCTCTTCTGCGTGGTTTTGGTCGTTATACTGAGTGTTAGGTTGCAGATTTTTCTTATCTGGCTGGAAATCACTGTAGTTGTGTGTTTGTGTGCGCGTGCGTGTGTGCGTTGGAGTGCATGCTATGTGTGCTTTTCACAGTACAGAAAATGCGTCATCTCCATCTCATGGTTTGTTTTGATTCTCTCCCAACCTCCTCCCTTTCCTCTCTTTCTCTACCTCCCACTCACCCTCCTCCCTCTGTCTCTACCACTTCTCTCTCTGCTCCCTCCCCTTTCCCACCCTACCACTCTCACTCTTTCGCTACCACCTCTCCCCCTCCTACCTTCTCTCTCCCTCCACACCTCCCTCCTCCCTATCTTTCGCTACCACCTTCCCTCTCCTTCCTCCCACCCCCTCCCTCCTCCTCCTCCTCCCTCCCTCCCCCTGTCCAGTGAGGAGGTGATCCAGCATGGCTTCACAGTCATAGTAGACATGCGAGGCAGTAAATGGGACAGTATCAAACCTCTACTGAAGATCCTCCAGGAGTCGTTCCCCTGCTGTATACACATAGCGCTCATCATCAAACCAGACAACTTCTGGCAGAAACAACGCACCAACTTTGGCAGCTCCAAGTTCGAATTTGAGGTAAAATTACTGTTTTTCTTTATTCAATTGCAGTGATTTGGTGTGCCTCAAACTTGATTTTGAGGTTCATATAGTTTTTTTTGGTCAGTCAAGCAATTCAAATAATGAATTGTAGTTAATGACATTAGTTAATCATAATTAATCACAATTGTAGAATTAGCTCAAATTTGGCCTAATAAAAAGCAGTGCAGTGAGTTATAGGCATACTATATTTTGATATAATTAAATAAACATCAAATAATTTTTATCAGAATGTTTTAATGACATTTTTACCATACACAACACAAAGGCCACTAACATACAGCTAGCTATTAGGCCTAATGCTCCCAATATTTCCAGGCCTACTACCTGTTATCAATGTTTTTGTAGTTTATCACTTGCACGCACACACACACACACACACACACACACACTCTTAAAGCTTCAGGCATTCTAAATGAGCGTTCTCCCTTTTTCTGATTGGGGGGTTGACTATTGGTAAAAATAACTGGCTCTATGGATACAAAGACCAAAAAGCTTTTAAACCTGTCCAACAATGTTATGAATCCCACAGAAGACAATAACAATAGATCAGCCAGGTCTGAGTTCATGTAAAATGTCAGAACTATTATCTAGCCTAGGCTACATATCCATGTTCTTCAACATGAACTAGTCTCAAGCTGCTAGTACTACAATTGGGATAATTTGCTTAAATCTTTTGACCTATGAACTACAACAAAAACAGTAGCCTAGCAAAATGGAATGGATTTCCTGTTCTGATTTAAAATAATTGTGGGAAGTTAGTTGAATCCAAGAGGCATTCAGCCGTTGTAAACATTATTTGGGTTAGCTAGCTAGGTAACGCTAGCACAATGAGCAAGCTACTTCTGTACAATTTTTTTTTTTACTGTTATCTAAAGAAATGCCTGGGAATGTATTAATGGTTGAACTTCCCTTAAAAATGGTTGCTCAAAACAGCGCGCATAATGGATGTTTAAGCACCACAGTAGATGGGTTGGCTTTATAACGAAAATGATGCGCGCGCATTTCTGTGGCCAGAAGCCGTTCTTTGTTATGATTCTGAGCAGTCAGACAGCGAGCGACACTGACAAGAAGCTGCCATGTGGGGAATCATAGGTGGCTTGTTTCTCGCTCTTGATACTTACTATGTCTTGGTTTGATGTGTTTTGCCTTATTTCATGTGAATGCTAAAATTCGCTAGCTAGCTAACCAACAACTGTACCGATGTATTTGAGAGACGAAAAGCGCAAATTGTGTAAATGTATTTATGTTTTCAATAAGCACTTGGTGACGAATACAGCATGTTGTCAACAATCTATGCCAACCCTGTCTGTTTTGCCCCAAAATTGCACTCGCGTCAGTTTTGTTGCCAAACAACTAATCCATCTATAGAGACAGACAGCTAATGAGAAAGAGTGCACATTGCACAGTGTGTGTGTGCGTTTGTTGCGCTTTAGAGGGTCAGTGTGGAAACACGTGCACTTAAAAGGGTCTGTGCACTGAAGGAATGGAGATGCGATTAACGGCATCCGAAAAAAATATGGCATTTGTGCCATAACACGTTATTAGCGTCTTATCTTTGACAGACCTTTTATTATGGTCATTTTTTGTTCTTCCAATGCATTTTAATACCAGTGCCTTAGCCCAATCAGAACAAACTCAACAGCAACATGATATGGTGTGTGTTAACTGTCAGATGGAAGTCTACTGCTCTGTTATGTTCTGCTGTATTACATGTTTGATTTAGAATCACAATGGGTTATTGTTAGGAGCTGCTTGTTTTGACACACACAAGCTGCCATTTTCAGTTGTTTTTGATAGAAGTAATCAAGCCTATGTAATATTGTTGAAAATCCTGCAGAGCAAGGCAATAATATACTAGTGTTAAATCCTGCAGAGCAAGGCAATAATATACTAGTGTTAAATCCTGCAGAGCAAGGCAATAATATACTAGTGTTAAATCCTGCAGAGCAAGGCAATAATATACTAGTGTTAAATCCTGCAGAGCAAGGCAATAATATACTAGTGTTAAATCCTGCAGAGCAAGGCAATAATATACTAGTGTTAAATCCTGCAGAGCAAGGCAATAATATACTAGTGTTAAATCCTGCAGAGCAAGGCAATAATATACTAGTGTTAAATCCTGCAGAGCAAGGCAATAATATACTAGTGTTAAATCCTGCAGAGCAAGGCAATAATATACTAGTGTTAAATCCTGCAGAGCAAGGCAATAATATACTAGTGTTAAATCCTGCAGAGCAAGGCAATAATATACTAGTGTTAAATCCTGCAGAGCAAGGCAATAATATACTAGTGTTAAATCCTGCAGAGCAAGGCAATAATATACTAGTGTTAAATCCTGCAGAGCAAGGCAATAATATACTAGTGTTAAATCCTGCAGAGCAAGGCAATAATATACTAGTGTTAAATCCTGCAGAGCAAGGCAATAATATACTAGTGTTAAATCCTGCAGAGCAAGGCAATAATATACTAGTGTTAAGTCCTGCAGAGCAAGGCAATAATATACTAGTGTTAAATCCTGCAGAGCAAGGCAATAATATACTAGTGTTAAATCCTGCAGAGCAAGGCAATAATGTAATAGTGTTAAATCCTGCAGAGCAAGGCAATAATATACTAGTGTTAAATCCTGCAGAGCAAGGCAATAATATACTAGTGTTAAATCCTGCAGAGCAAGGCAATAATGTAATAGTGTTAAATCCTGCAGAGCAAGGCAATAATATACTAGTGTTAAATCCTGCAGAGCAAGGCAATAATGTAATAGTGTTAAATCCTGCAGAGCAAGGCAATAACATACTAGTGTTAAATCCTGCAGAGCAAGGCAATAATATACTAGTGTTAAATCCTGCAGAGCAAGGCAATAATATACTAGTGTTAAATCCTGCAGAGCAAGGCAATAATATACTAGTGTTAAATCCTGCAGAGCAAGGCAATAATATACTAGTGTTAAATCCTGCAGAGCAAGGCAATAATATACTAGTGTTAAATCCTGCAGAGCAAGGCAATAATGTAATAGTGTTAAATCCTGCAGAGCAAGGCAATAATATACTAGTGTTAAATCCTGCAGAGCAAGGTAATAATATACTAGTGTTAAATCCTGCAGAGCAAGGCAATAATATACTAGTGTTAAATCCTGCAGAGCAAGGCAATAATATACTAGTGTTAAATCCTGCAGAGCAAGGCAATAATATACTAGTGTTAAATCCTGCAGAGCAAGGCAATAATATACTAGTGTTAAATCCTGCAGAGCAAGGCAATAATATACTAGTGTTAAATCCTGCAGAGCAAGGCAATAATATACTAGTGTTAAATCCTGCAGAGCAAGGCAATAATGTAATAGTGTTAAATCCTGCAGAGCAAGGCAATAATGTAATAGTGTTAAATCCTGCAGAGCAAGGCAATAATGTAATGGGGTGATATGCTATTTGGTTTGATTTATATACAGTTTTATTTGCTGTGTCTAATGTGATAATGCGTGAAGCTCTACTTTTTGTTGTTGTATTAAGTTAACATATACACACGCAGTTGCACACCCTGTTCAAGCAGAACCACGGGTGTATTGGCTTGTTTCGATTGGTTGATGGTGTGTGAAGCCATGTCACTGTCAGCCAGTTGCCACAGGGCAAAATACACATACAGGATTAAACACCACCTGCTCTCTACCCTGCTGTGCGTGCGTGTGTGTGTGTGCGTGTGAGGCCATGCCTGCGTTTGTGTACGTGCATGTGTGTGTGTGTTTTTCAGCGCCACATTTTGCTCTGTAAAATCGCTTTGTCCTCCAATGCTGGGTTATGCTTTTAAAATGTGAACATTAAATATTAACATTCCATTAGGAGCTGAAACAGATGGAACATTACTGTATAAGAGATGGAGGGAATAGAGCGAGAGATGGAGGGAATAGAGCGAGAGATGGAGGGAATAGAGCGAGAGATGGAGGGAATAGAGCGAGAGATGGAGGGAATAGAGCGAGAGATGGAGGGAATAGAGCGAGAGATGGAGGGAATAGAGCGAGAGATGGAGGGAATAGAGCGAGAGATGGGGAATAGAGCGAGAGATGGAGGGAATAGAGCGAGAGATGGAGGGAATAGAGCGAGAGATGGAGGGAATAGAGCGAGAGATGGAGGGAATAGAGCGAGAGATGGAGGGAATAGAGCGAGAGATGGAGGGAATAGAGCGAGAGATGGAGGGAATAGAGCGAGAGATGGAGGGAATAGAGCGAGAGATGGAGGGAATAGAGCGAGAGATGGAGGGAATAGAGCGAGAGATGGAGGGAATAGAGCGAGAGATGGGGGGAATAGAGCGAGAGATGGTGGGAATAGAGCGAGAGATGGAGGGAATAGAGCGAGAGATGGAGTGAATAGAGTGAGAGATGGAGGGAATAGAGCGAGAGATGGGGGGAATAGAGAGAGAGATGGGGGGAATAGAGAGAGAGATGGGGGGAATAGAGTGAGAGATGGAGGGAATAGAGTGAGAGATGGAGGGAATAGAGCGAGAGATGGGGGGAATAGAGAGAGAGATGGAGGGAATAGAGAGAGAGATGGAGGGAATAGAGAGAGAGATGGGGGGAATAGAGTGAGAGATGGAGGGAATAGAGCGAGAGATGGGGGAATAGAGCGAGAGATGGGGGGAATAGAGTGAGAGATGGAGGGAATAGAGCGAGAGATGGAGGGAATAGAGCGAGAGATGGGGGGAATAGAGCGAGAGATGGAGGGAATAGAGCGAGAGATGGAGGGAATAGAGTGAGAGATGGAGGGAATAGAGTGAGAGATGGAGGGAATAGAGTGAGAGATGGAGGGAATAGAGCGAGAGATGGAGGGAATAGAGCGAGAGATGGGGAATAGAGCGAGAGATGGAGGGAATAGAGCGAGAGATGGAGGGAATAGAGCGAGAGATGGAGGGAATAGAGCGAGAGATGGGGGGAATAGAGCGAGGGATGGTGGGAATAGAGCGAGAGATGGTGGGAATAGAGCGAGAGATGGAGGGAATAGAGCGAGAGATGGGGGGAATAGAGCGAGAGATGGAGGGAATAGAGCGAGAGATGGGGGGAATAGAGCGAGAGATGGAGGGAATAGAGCGAGAGATGGGGGGAATAGAGCGAGAGATGGGGGGAATAGAGCGAGAGATGGGGGAATAGAGCGAGAGATGGAGGGAATAGAGCGAGAGATGGAGGGAATAGAGCGAGAGATGGAGGGAATAGAGCGAGAGATGGAGGGAATAGAGTGAGAGATGGAGGGAATAGAGCGAGAGATGGGGGGAATAGAGCGAGAGATGGAGGGAATAGAGTGAGAGATGGAGGGAATAGAGCGAGAGATGGGGGGAATAGAGCGAGAGATGGGGGGAATAGAGCGAGAGATGGAGGGAATAGAGCGAGAGATGGGGGGAATAGAGCGAGAGATGGAGGGAATAGAGCGAGAGATGGGGGAATAGAGCGAGAGATGGAGGGAATAGAGTGAGAGATGGAGGGAATAGAGTGAGAGATGGAGGGAATAGAGTGAGAGATGGAGGGAATAGAGTGAGAGATGGAGGGAATAGAGTGAGAGATGGAGGGAATAGAGTGAGAGATGGGGGGAATAGAGCGAGAGATGGAGGGAATAGAGTGAGAGATGGAGGGAATAGAGTGAGAGATGGAGGGAATAGAGCGAGAGATGGAGGGAATAGAGCGAGAGATGGAGGGAATAGAGCGAGAGATGGAGGGAATAGAGCGAGAGATGGAGGGAATAGAGCGAGAGATGGAGGGAATAGAGTGAGAGATGGAGGGAATAGAGCGAGAGATGGGGGGAATAGAGCGAGAGATGGAGGGAATAGAGCGAGAGATGGAGGGAATAGAGCGAGAGATGGACGGAATAGAGTGAGAGATGGGGGGAATAGAGCTAGAGATGGAGGGAATAGAGAGAGAGATGGTGGGAATAGAGTGAGAGATGGGGGGGAATAGAGAGTGAGATGGAGGGAATAGAGAGAGAGATGGAAGGGAATAGAGAGAGAGATGGAGGGAATAGAGAGAGAGATGGGGGAATAGAGTGAGAGATGGAGGGAATAGAGTGAGAGATGGGGGGAATAGAGCGAGAGATGGAGGGAATAGAGCGAGAGATGGTGGGAATAGAGTGAGAGATGGGGGGGAATAGAGAGTGAGATGGAGGGAATAGAGAGAGAGATGGAGGGGAATAGAGAGAGAGATGGAGGGAATAGAGAGAGAGATGGGGGGAATAGAGTGAGAGATGGAGGGAATAGAACGAGAGATGGGGGGAATAGAGCGAGAGATGGAGGGAATAGAGTGAGAGATGGAGGGAATAGAGCGAGGGATGGGGGGGATAGAGCGAGAGATGGAGGGAATAGAGCGAGAGATGGAGGGAATAGAGTGAGAGATGGAGGGAATAGAGCGAGGGATGTGGGGGATAGAGCGAGAGATGGGGGGAATAGAGAGAATAGAACGAGGGATGGGGGAATAGAGAGAGAGATGGGCTGACACGTTCTAACCTTGGCTTGTTGTGATTTTCTCCTCTCTGCCTTTCTCTGGATTTAGAGGGCTATGCATCTTTAATTTGTTTGTCTTCCATCACTCCTTCTCTCATTCTGACTATCATCCTGCCCACGCAAGGCTTTGTCAGGTCTCTCTCCTCATCCCTCTCTCCTCTCTCTATCCTTCAATCTGAGTGTGAGCGTTAACCTTGCTGTGTGGGTTGGTATTATCTTGGCAACATAAAGCACTTGAGAATGGAAACAATCTTTCCCATATTTCTCAATCTGTACAGACATGTACATGTACCTGTACATGTACCTTTTCTGAGCAAAAAGTCATTTTAGAAATGTCCCCAAAAAACGTTACATTAATCATCAGACTATCAATATGAAGAGAGAGGGAGATGAGACCTCAGAATCATTTATCTCTGTCCACTCCCCTTTTTGTCACAGCCAATCAAAACTTTGTCTGAGTGTCTGAATCACCATTAGTGTTGTGTGGGTCACTGACGGAGTGGACACGGGGTGGGCACAGGGTGAGGGCACGGTGTGGGCACGGAGTGGGCACAGGGTGGGCACGGGGTGAGCTTCTCCTGGTCCTGTCTACCATTGTTAACCAAAAAGCTGTGATGATTCAGATGGAATTGATTTAAATGTTCTCTATCCCTCACTCTTGTCCCTATCTTTCCCTTCCTTCGTCATCTTTCTTCCTCATCTCTCTCTCTCTGTCCCCCACGTCTCTCCTCTCTTCCTCCCCCCTCTCCCGTATTCTCTCTAGACCACCATGGTATCGTTGGAGGGTCTGTCTAAGGTGGTTGACCCCTCCCAGCTGACCGCTGACTTCGAGGGAAGTCTTGAATACAACCATGATGAGTGGATCGAGGTACATCCTGCCGATCAATTAATCAATCAATGGATCAATGGTTTGCCTTTTTTTTTTAGATAAGAGATAGATATATATATATATATATATATATACAGTGCCTTGCGAAAGTATTCGGCCCCCTTGAACTTTGCGACCTTTTGCCACATTTCAGGCTTCAAACATAAAGATAGAAAACTGTATTTTTTTGTGAAGAATCAACAACAAGTGGGACACGATCATGAAGTGGAACGACATTTATTGGAGATTTCAAACTTTTTTAACAAATCAAAAACTGAAAAATTGGGCGTGCAAAATTATTCAGCCCCCTTAAGTTAATACTTTGTAGCGCCACCTTTTGCTGCGATTACAGCTGTAAGTCGCTTGGGTTATGTCTCTATCAGTTTTGCACATCGAGAGACTGAACATTTTTTCCCATTCCTCCTTGCAAAACAGCTCGAGCTCAGTGAGGTTGGATGGAGAGCATTTGTGAACAGCAGTTTTCAGTTCTTTCCACAGATTCTCGATTGGATTCAGGTGTGGACTTTGACTTGGCCATTCTAACACCTGGATATGTTTATTTTTGAACCCTTCCATTGTAGATTTTGCTTTATGTTTTGGATCATTGTCTTGTTGGAAGACAAATCTCCGTCCCAGTCTCAGGTCTTTTGCAGACTCCATCAGGTTTTCTTCCAGAATGGTCCTGTATTTGGCTCCATCCATCTTCCCATCAATTTTAACCATCTTCCCTGTCCCTGCTGAAGAAAAGCAGGCCCAAACCATGATGCTGCCACCACCATGTTTGACAGTGGGGATGGTGTGTTCAGCTGTGTTGCTTTTACGCCAAACATAACGTTTTGCATTGTTGCCAAAAAGTTCAATTTTGGTTCCATCTGACCAGAGCACCTTCTTCCACATGTTTGGTGTGTCTCCCAGGTGGCTTGTGGCAAACTTTAAACAACACTTTTTATGGATATCTTTAAGAAATGGCTTTCTTCTTGCCATTCCATAAAGGCCAGATTTGTGCAATATACGACTGATTGTTGTCCTATGGACAGAGTCTCCCACCTCAGCTGTAGATCTCTGCAGTTTATCCAGAGTGATCATGGGCCTCTTGGCTGCATCTCTGATCAGTCTTCTCCTTGTATGAGCTGAAAGTTTAGAGGGACGGCCAGGTCTTGGTAGATTTGCAGTGGTCTGATACTCCTTCCATTTCAATATTATCGCTTGCACAGTGCTCCTTGGGATGTTTAAAGCTTGGGAAATCTTTTTGTATCCAAATCCGGCTTTAAACTTCTTCACAACAGTATCTCGGACCTGCCTGGTGTGTTCCTTGTTCTTCATGATGCTCTCTGCGCTTTTAACGGACCTCTGAGACTATCACAGTGCAGGTGCATTTATACGGAGACTTGATTACACACAGGTGGATTGTATTTATCCTCATTAGTCATTTAGGTCAACATTGGATCATTCAGAGATCCTCACTGAACTTCTGGAGAGAGTTTGCTGCACTGAAAGTAAAGGGGCTGAATAATTTTGCACGCCCAATTTTTCAGTTTTTGATTTGTTAAAAAAGTTTGAAATATCCAATAAATGTCGTTCCACTTCATGATTGTGTCCCACTTGTTGTTGATTCTTCACAAAAAAATACAGTTTTATATCTTTATGTTTGAAGCCTGAAATGTGGCAAAAGGTCGCAAAGTTCAAGGGGGCCGAATACTTTCGCAAGGCACTGTATGTATATATATATATATATATATATATATATATATATATATATATAGAAACTAAAATACGTGCAGACACACACACACACACACACACACAATGTAGCTGTCTTAGTCAGTACTACAACCAGAAGTTAATCAATACATCCATATCTGTGTTCTTTTCCAGGTGCGGGTTGCGTTTGAGGAGTTTACGGGGCACGCGGGTCACATGTTGTCGAGGCTGGAGGAGATGCAGGAGGTGGTGGCGAGGAAAGACTTCCCCACGGACCTGGACGGGGCGCGGCGCATGATAGAGGAACACGCCACGCTGAAGAAGAAGGTCATCAAAGCCCCTATAGAGGAACTGGATACGGAGGGACAGAGGTAGGCTATGCAACACACGTACACAGGCACACACACATTGACGCAGACATGCGTGCACTCACTCACTCACTCACTCACTCACAAACAGACTGATGGTGATGCTAATTTTACTCTTCTGATGATGTGTCTGTGTATGTTGTGTGTTGTGTGTGTCCTCTCCCAGGTTACTGCAGCGTATCCAGAGCAGTGAGTCGTACAGGAACTCTAACGCCAGCGGTGTGTGTAACGCTGACACCCAGGGGCTGGTGCCACGCGTCGCCACCCTGCTGGACAAACTCCACAGCACACGACAACACCTCCACCAGGCCTGGCACATCAGGAAACTGCAGCTGGACCAGTGTTTCCAGCTCCGCCTCTTTGAACAGGATGCTGAGAAGGTACGATGGATGGATGGATGGATGGATGGATGGATGGATGGATGGATGGATGAAAGGAAAAGAAAAGTGCAACAGTTACTGGTGCTAGTATGATTTGCTGTGTGTGTGAAGGGGGGTGAATAGTTCTAGTCTAATATACTGATAAATAGGGGATAATAGATGGATAGTTTCAGTAAAGTAGACAGATTGCGGTGTTGGACTGCGGTAAGGGCTTGTTGCTAGGACACCGTGGACAGTAGTTGGCTCTGAAAAGCCTGTTGGTTTTCTCTTTTGACACTCAGTCCATTGCTCTTCTCCCTGTGCTTTGTGCTGATACATCTATATATATATATATATATATATATATATATATATATATATATAATCACACACATACGTGCACACGTGAAAGCATAGACACTCAACACATAGAGTACACACAAAGATACACCCACAAACACACTCTACCATCTGTAGCTGTTGGCTGCCTGCCCTATCCCATCTCTAACGTGTGTGTGTGTGTGTGTGCGACTTTTACAGATGTTTGATTGGATCATGCACAACAAGGGTCTGTTCCTGGCCGGCTACACAGAGATCGGCAACAACCACCCTCACGCCATGGAGCTACAAACTCAACACAACCACTTCGCTATGAACTGCATGGTAAGAACACACAGACCGGAATCAACACACACACACACTCTGAGCAGCGGGCTGTTAGATAACTAGAAGCTGTGTCCATACTGGCTTACGTAATGGTTATCAATGACTTTAGAGGCATTCTTCAGTTTCTCCAGTACATACAGTGCATTCAGAAAGTATTCAGACCCCTTCTCTCTTTCAACATTTTGTTAAAATGGATTAAATTAAATAAAAATCCTCATCAATATACACACTACCTCATAATGACAAAGCAAAAACAGCTTTTTAGAAATGTTTGCAAATGTATAAAACCAAAAAACAGATACCTTATTTACATACGTTTTCAGACCCTTTGTTATGAGACTCAAAATTGAGCTCAGGTGCATCTTGTTTTCATTGATCATCCTTGAGATGTCTCTACAACTTGATTTGAGTCTACCTGAGGTAAATTCAATTGATTGGACATGATTTAGAAAGGCACACACCTGTCTATGTAAGTTCCCACAGTTAATGGTGAATGTCAGAGAAAAAACCAAGCCATGAGGTTGAAGGAATTGTCCGTAGAGTTCAGAGACAGGATTGTGTTGAGGCACAGATCTGGGGAACCATACCAAAAATGTGGTGCCTGCTGCATTGAAGGTCCCTAAGAACACAGTGGCCTCCATCATTCTTAAATGGAAGAAGTTTGGAACCACCAAGACTCTTCCTAGGGCTGGCCGCCTGGCCAAACTGAGCAAACAGGGGAGGGCCTTGTTTAGGGAGGTGACCAAGAACCCGATGGTCACTCTTACAGAGCTCCAGAGTTCCTCTGTGGAGATGGGAGAACCTTCCAGAAGGACAATCTTCCAGAAGGACAACCATCTCTGCAGCCCTCCACCAATCAGGCCTTTATGGTAGAGTGGCCAGACGGGAGCCACTTCTCAGTAAAATGCACATGACAGCCCACTTGGAGTTTGCCAAAAGGCACTTAAAAGGACTCTCAGACCATGAAAAATAAGATTCTCTGGTCTGATGAAACCAAGATTGAACTCTTTGGCCTGAATGCCAAGCATCACGTCTGCAGGAAACCTGGCAACATCCCTACAATGAAGCATGGTGGTGGCAGCATCATGCTGTGGGAATGTTTTTCAGTGGCAGGGACTGGGAGGCTAGTCAGGATTGAGGGAAAGATAAACGGAGCAAAGTACAGAGAGATCCTTGATGAAAACCTGCTCCAGAGTGCTTAGGACCTCAGACTTGGGCCAAGGTTCACCTTCCAAGAGGACAACAACCCTAAGCACACAGCCAAGACAAAGCAGGAGTGGCTTCGGGACAAGTGTCTAAACATCCTTGAGTGACCCAGCCAGAGCCCGGACTGGAACCAGATCGAATATCTCTGTACAGGGCTGAAAGTATCTGTGCAGCGATGCTTCCAATCCAACCTGACAGAGCTTGAGAAGATCTGCAGAAAAGAATGGGAGAAACTCTCCAAATATAGGTGTGCCAAGCTTGTAGCGTCATACTCAACGACTTGAGGCTGTAATCGCTGCCAGAGGTGCTTCAACAAAGTACTGAGTAAAGGGTCTGAATACTTATGTAAATGTAATTTTTTTTTATTTTTATATTTAATACATTTGAAAACAGTTCTAAGAACCTGTTTTTGCTTTGTCATTATATGGTATTGTGTGTAGATTGATGACGGAACAAATGTATGTAATAAAATAAGGCTGTAACGTAACAACATTTTCAAAAGTCGAGGGGTCTGAATACTTTCCGAAGGCACTGTACATTTTCTGACGTATAAATGAATGATCGAATGCCTTGTTATTGTTTCAACGGTGGATTACCCCTTTAAAGCAGGAGATGAATCTAATGTATTGCCTCAGCTAGATGATGGACACTGGCACTGACATTTAGCTCTGCACTAAAACCAATACAATCGCTCTCTCTGTCTCAGTCGCTCTCTCTCTCTCTCTCTCTCTTTCTCTGCACTTCCTCTCAATTTTCTATTTCAATTTAATTTTTTGGGGGGCATGGGAAAGATATGTTAACATTGCCAAAGCAAACAAAGTAGATAATAAACAAATGTGAAATAAACAATACAAATGTACAGTAAACATTACGCTCACAAAAGTTCCAAAAGAATAAAGACATTTCAAATGTCATATTGTAGTGATGTGCAAATAGTTAAAGTACAAAAGGGAAAATAAATAAACATAAATATAGGTTGTATTTACAATGGGGTTTGTTCTTCACTGCTTTTTCATCACGTTTTTCTTGCGGCAACAGGTCACAACTCTGTTATTGCTGCACATTGTGGTATTTCACCCAATACATATGGGAGTTTATCAAAATTGGATTTGTTTTCAAATTCTTTGTGGGTCTGTGTAATTTGAAGGGAATATGTGTCTCTAATATTGTTATACATTGGACAGGAGGTTAGGAAGTGCAGCTCAGTTTCCACCTCATTTTGTGGGCAGCGTGAACATAGCCTGTCTTCTCTTGAGAGCCAGGTCTGCCTTCGGTGGCCTTTCTCAATAGCAAGGCTATGCTCACTGTGTCTACATAGTCAAAGCTTCCCTTCATTTTGGGTCAGTCACAGTAAATATGCATTCTGCCACTGTGTACTCTCTGTTTAGGGCCAAATAGCATTCTAGTTTGCTCAGTTCTTTTTGTAAATTCTTTCCAATGTGTCAAGTCATTCTCTTTTTGTTTTGTCTCTCTGTCCCCCTCTGGTGTGCACACATACCGTGATTAGTTCAGATGCTCTGAGGCTAGGTCAGTAGGGAGACCATAGGTAGCATTTACAAAGCTGGCGTCCTTCCAAACTTGCATCACTCAATCATTTTATTTATGTTCTACCTTCAGAAGGATCACTGTGATCCACTAGCATAGATTGATGTCATTTGCCTGTGAGCTACGTTTTGTTTTGTGTGGACAAAGTGCTGACTCCATTTCTTTTGTTTTTGGCTTGTTATGAAATATCTGTATATTTATTTGTCTGTTATCTGAATAGCAAAATAAGCCAAATCAATCTCTTCCCCTCTCTCCCTCTCTCCCTCTCTCCCCCTTCCCCACCCCCTCCCTCTCTCCCTCCCCCCCCACCCCTCTCTCTCTCTCTCTCTCTCTCTCTCTCTCTCTCTCTCCCTCCCCATTTCCCCTCTCTCTTTTCCCCACCCTATACCACTCTATCTCGCACTCCCCCCGTTCCCCTCTATCTCTACCCCTTCTCCACCCTGTTCCCCTCTCTCTCTACCCCTTCTCCACCCTGTTCCCCTCTCTCTCTACCCCTTCTCCACCCTGTTCCCCTCTCTCTCTACCCCTTCTCCACCCTGTTCCCCTCTCACTCTACCCCTTCTCCACCCTGTTCCCCTCTCTCTCTACCCCTTCTCCACCCTGTTCCCCTCTCTCTCTACCCCTTCTCCACCCTGTCACTCTTTCTCCCCCGTCCCTCTCTCTCTCTCTCTCTCTCTCTCTCTCTCCCTCTCTCTCTCTCTCACCCTGTCCCCCTCTCTCCCTCCTCCCTTTCTCCCTCCCCCTTCCCCAACCAGTCCCCCTCTTTCTCCCTCACCCCGTCCCCCTCTTTCTCCCCTGTCCCTCTCTCTCTCTCTCTCTCTCTCTCTCTCTCTCTCACCCTGTCCCCCTCTCTCCCCCTCCCTTTCTCCCTCCCCCTTCCCCAACCAGTCCCCCTCTTTCTCCCTCACCCCGTCCCCCTCTCTCTCTCCCCATGTTCTCCACTCCCTCTCTCCCTCCTTTGGTTGGAATTGTGTTGCTGTCCTGGGACTCTGTGGGGTCTATTTGTGTTTGAACAGAGCCCCAGGACCAGCTTTCTTAGGGAACTCTTCTCCAGGTTCATCTCTCTGTAGGTGATGGCTTTGTTATTGAGGGTTTGGGAATCGCTTCCTTTTAGGTGGTTTTAGAATTGAATGGCTCTTTTCTGGATTTTGATAATTAGCGTGTATCGGCCTAATTTGCTCTGCATGCATTATTTGGTGTTTTACATTGTACACAGAGGATATTTTTGCAGAATTCTACATGCAGAGTCTCAATTTGGTGTTTTTCCCATTTTGTGAAGTATTTTTTTGCCAGAAATTCCTACAAATAAACTTAAGAAGGCACACCTGTTAATTGAAAAGCATTCCAGGTGACTACCTCGTGAAGCTGGTTGAGAGAATGCCAAGCGTGTGCAAAGCTGTCATCTAGGCAAAAGGTGGCTATTTGAAGAATCTCAAATATAAAAAATATTTTGATTTGTTTAACAGTTTGTTGGTTACTACATGATTCCCTTTGTGTTATTACATAGTTTTGATGTCTTCACTATTATTATACAATGTGGAAAATAGCAAAAAATAAAGAAAAACCCTTGAATGAGTAGATGTTCTAAAACATTTGACCGGTGGTGTATATGTTGAAAAGGGTGGGGCTTAAGCTGTCTCACCTTTTTGTTGTTTGTGTACATGGATTTAATAATGTTGTATGTTTTTCCCCCAACCTCACTTTCCATCAATTTGTATAGCAGACCTTTATGCCAAATTGAGTCAAGCTTTTTTGAAATCAACAAAGCATGAGAAGACTTTGCCTTTGTTTT
>NC_143039.1:59486114-59528614 GCF_057628025.1 Oncorhynchus mykiss
CTCTATCACATACAGTACTCCCTCTCTCTATCACATACAGTACTCCCTCTCTCTATCACATACAGTACTCCCTCTCTCTATCACATACAGTACTCCCTCTCTCTATCACATACAGTACTTCCTCTCTCTATCACATACAGTACTTCCTCTCTCTATCACATACAGTACTCCCTCTCTCTATCACATACAGTACTCCCTCTCTCTATCACATACAGTACTTCCTCTCTCTGTCACATACAGTACTTCCTCTCTCTATCACATACAGTACTTCCTCTCTCTATCACATACAGTACTTCCTCTCTCTATCACATACAGTACTCCCTCTCTCTATCACATACAGTACTTCCTCTCTCTGTCACATACAGTACTCCCTCTCTCTATCACATACAGTACTTCCTCTCTCTATCACATACAGTACTTCCTCTCTCTATCACATACAGTACTCCCTCTCTCTATCACATACAGTACTTCCTCTCTCTGTCACATACAGTACTCCCTCTCTCTATCACATACAGTACTTCCTCTCTCTATCACATACAGTACTCCCTCTCTCTGTCACATACAGTACTTCCTCTCTCTATCACATACAGTACTTCCTCTCTCTATCACATACAGTACTTCCTCTCTCTATCACATACAGTACTCCCTCTCTCTGTCACATACAGTACTTCCTCTCTCTGTCACATACAGTACTTCCTCTCTCTGTCACATACAGTACTCCCTCTCTCTATCACATACAGTACTTCCTCTCTCTATCACATACAGTACTCCCTCTCTCTGTCACATACAGTACTTCCTCTCTCTATCACATACAGTACTTCCTCTCTCTGTCACATACAGTACTCCCTCTCTCTATCACATACAGTACTTCCTCTCTCTATCACATACAGTACTCCCTCTCTCTGTCACATACAGTACTTCCTCTCTCTATCACATACAGTACTTCCTCTCTCTGTCACATACAGTACTTCCTCTCTCTGTCACATACAGTACTTCCTCTCTCTGTCACATACAGTACTCCCTCTCTCTATCACATACAGTACTCCCTCTCTCTGTCACATACAGTACTTCCTCTCTCTGTCACATACAGTACTTCCTCTCTCTGTCACATACAGTACTCCCTCTCTCTATCACATACAGTACTCCCTCTCTCTATCACATACAGTACTTCCTCTCTCTATCACATACAGTACTCCCTCTCTCTGTCACATACAGTACTTCCTCTCTCTGTCACATACAGTACTCCCTCTCTCTATCACATACAGTACTTCCTCTCTCTATCACATACAGTACTCCCTCTCTCTATCACATACAGTACTTCCTCTCTCTATCACATACAGTACTTCCTCTCTCTATCACATACAGTACTCCCTCTCTCTATCACATACAGTACTTCCTCTCTCTATCACATACAGTACTCCCTCTCTCTGTCACATACAGTACTCCCTCTCTCTATCACATACAGTACTCCCTCTCTCTGTCACATACAGTACTCCCTCTCTCTATCACATACAGTACTCCCTCTCTCTATCACATACAGTACTCCCTCTCTCTATCACATACAGTACTCCCTCTCTCTATCACATACAGTACTTCCTCTCTCTATCACATACAGTACTCCCTCTCTCTATCACATACAGTACTCCCTCTCTCTATCACATACAGTACTCCCTCTCTCTATCACATACAGTACTCCCTCTCTCTATCACATACAGTACTTCCTCTCTCTATCACATACAGTACTTCCTCTCTCTGTCACATACAGTACTCCCTCTCTCTATCACATACAGTACTCCCTCTCTCTATCACATACAGTACTCCCTCTCTCTGTCACATACAGTACTTCCTCTCTCTGTCACATACAGTACTTCCTCTCTCTGTCACATACAGTACTCCCTCTCTCTATCACATACAGTACTCCCTCTCTCTATCACATACAGTACTCCCTCTCTCTATCACATACAGTACTCCCTCTCTCTATCACATACAGTACTCCCTCTCTCTATCACATACAGTACTCCCTCTTTCTATCACATACAGTACTCCCTCTCTCTATCACATACAGTACTCCCTCTCTCTAACACATACAGTACTCCCTCTCTCTGTCACATACAGTACTTCCTCTCTCTATCACATACAGTACTCCCTCTCTCTGTCACATACAGTACTCCCTCTCTCTATCACATACAGTACTTCCTCTCTCTATCACATACAGTACTCCCTCTCTCTATCACATACAGTACTCCCTCTCTCTATCACATACTTCCTCTCTCTATCACATACAGTACTTCCTCTCTCTATCACATACAGTACTTCCTCTCTCTATCACATACAGTACTTCCTCTCTCTATCACATACAGTACTTCCTCTCTCTATCACATACAGTACTCCCTCTCTCTATCACATACAGTACTCCCTCTCTCTATCACATACAGTACTTCCTCTCTCTATCACATACAGTACTTCCTCTCTCTATCACATACAGTACTTCCTCTCTCTATCACATACAGTACTTCCTCTCTCTCTCACATACAGTACTCCCTCTCTCTATCACATACAGTACTTCCTCTCTCTATCACATACAGTACTTCATCTCTCTATCACATACAGTACTTCCTCTCTCTATCACATACAGTACTCCCTCTCTCTGTCACATACAGTACTTCCTCTCTCTATCACATACAGTACTTCCTCTCTCTGTCACATACAGTACTTCCTCTCTCTATCACATACAGTACTTCCTCTCTCTATCACATACAGTACTTCCTCTCTCTATCACATACAGTACTTCCTCTCTCTATCACATACAGTACTTCCTCTCTCTGTCACATACATACTTCCTCTCTTTACCTTTTCACTAAATATATTCAGTCAAGTTTCTTCCCTCCCTTTCTCTTGTTAACTGTCCTCCCTCTCTGTCTCTCTCCCCCTCTGTTCCCCTCTCTGTCTCTCTCTGTCTCTCTCCCCCTCTGTTCCCCTCTCTGTCTATCTCCCCCTCTCTGTCTCTCTCCTACTCTCTGTCTCTCTCCTACTCTCTGTCTCTCTCCCCCTCTGTTCCCCTCTCTGTCTCTCCCCCTCTCTGTCTCTCTCCCCCTCTCTGTCTCTCTCCCCCTCTCTGTCTCTCCCCCTCTCTGTCTCTCCCCCTCTCTGTCTCTCTCCGACTCTCTGTCTCTCTCTGTCTCTCTCCCTCTCTCTCCCCCTCTCTGTCTCTCTCCCCCTCTCCGTCTCTCCCCCTCTCTGTCTCTCTCCCCCTCTCTGTCTCTCCCCCTCTCTCCTCGTCTCTGTCTCTCTCCTCTGTCTTTCTCTGTGTGCTGGTTCTGTCCCTCCTCCAGAACACCTATACTAACGCTGACAAGCTGCTGGAGGCAGCAGAGCAGCTGGCCCAGACAGGAGAGTGTGACCCAGAGGAGATCTACCAGGCAGCCCACCAGCTGGAGGACCGGATCCAGGACTTTGTCAGGAGGGTGGAGCAACGCAAAGTCCTGCTGGACATGTCTGTCGCCTTCCACACACACGTCAAAGAGGTACGAAGTGTGTGTGTGGGGGGGGGGGGATGTGTGTGCGTGTTTTGTGGGGGTAGTGCAACATTCAACTGGATTGTGTGTGTGTGTATTAACTCTCTGTCCCTAGCTGTGGACGTGGCTGGAGGAGCTGCAGAAGGAGCTGTTAGATGATGTGTATGCTGAGTCTGTGGAGGCGGTGCAGGATCTGACCAAACGCTTTAGCCAGCAGCAGCAGACCACCCTGCAGGTCACTGTCAACGTCATCAAGGAGGGAGAGGACCTCATCCAGCAGCTCAGGTAGAACACACACATACAGGGACAGACACGAGACACACCCCCACAGGCTTGGACAAACACACACATGCAGGGACAGACACGAGACACACCCCCACAGGCTGGGACAAACACACACACACACACATACAGGGACAGACACGAGACACACCCCCACAGGCTGGGACAAACACACACATGCAGGGACAGACACGAGACACACCCCCACAGGCTGGGACAAACACACACACACACACATACAGGGACAGACACGAGACACACCCCCACAGGCTGGGACAAACACACACACACATACAGGGACAGACACGAGACACGCACCCACAGGCTGGGACAAACACACACACACATACAGGGACAGACACGAGACACGCACCCACAGGCTGGGACAAACACACACATGCAGGGACAGACACGAGACACGCACCCACAGGCTGGGACAAACACACACATGCAGGGACAGACACGAGACACGCACCCACAGGCTGGGACAAACACACACATGCAGGGACAGACACGAGACACGCACCCACAGGCTGGGACAAACACACACATGCAGGGACAGACACGAGACACGCACCCACAGGCTGGGACAAACACACACATGCAGGGACAGACACGAAACACACCCCCACAGGCTGGGACAAACACACACACATATACAGGGACAGACACGAGACACACACCCACAGGCTGGAACAAACAAACACACACACACACATACAGGGACAGACACGAGACACGCACCCACAGGCTGGGACAAACACACACACACATACAGGGACAGACACGAGACACGCACCCACAGGCTGGGACAAACACACACACACATACAGGGACAGACACGAGACACACCCCCACAGGCTGGGACAAACACACACACATACAGACACGAGACACGAGACACGCACCCACAGGCTGGGACAAACACACACATGCAGGGACAGACACGAGACACACCCCCACAGGCTGGGACAAACATACACACACACACACAAACACACACATACAGGGACAGACACGAGACACACCCCCACAGGCTGGGACAAACACACACATGCAGGGACAGACACGTGACACACCCCCACAGGCTAGGACAAACATACACACACACACATACAGGGACAGACACGAGACACACACCCACAGGCTGGGACAAACATACACACATACAGGGACAGACACGAGACACACACCCACAGGCTGGGACAAACACACACACACAGGGACAGACACGAGACACACCCCCACAGGCTGGGACAAACACACACACACACACACACACGAGACACACCCACAGGCTGGGACACACACCCACAGGCTGGGACAAACACACACACACACACACGAGACACACACCCACAGGCTGGGACAAACACACACACACACACACACATGAGACACACACCCACAGGCTGGGACAAACACACACACATACAGGGACAGACACGAGACACACACCCACAGGCTGGGACAAACACACACACACACACACACACACACACACACACACACACACACACACACACACACACACACACACACACACGAGACACACAGACACACACACACACACGAGACACACACCCACAGGCTGGGACAAACACACACATACAGGGACAGACACGAGACACACACCCACAGGCTGGGACAAACACACACACACAGGGACAGACACGAGACACACACCCACAGGCTGGGACAAACACACACACGAGACACACACCCACAGGCTGGGACAAACACACACACACATACAGGGACAGAGACGAAACACACACCCACAGGCTGGAACAAACAAACACACACACACAGGGACAGACGTGCACGTATACACACACACCCACAGACGTGCTAACACAAAATAATTTGGAAGTAACTGAGCAAAATATGAAGGTTTCAGAGAGTGGGCAGAATGTGAGTAGGATGGAATAGACAACAGGAGGAGAGAGAGAACCAACAGCCTCCCATAATGAACTGGCAGAGGAGAGAGAGAGAGAACCAACAGCCTCCCATAGTGAACTGGCAGAGGAGAGAGAGAGAGAATCAACAGCCTCCCATAGTGAACTGGCAGAGGAGAGAGAGAGAGAGAATCAACAGCCTCCCAGAGAGAGAGAGAGAGAACCAACAGCCTCGCATAGTGAACTGGCAGAGGAGAGAGAGAGAGAATCAACAGCCTCCCATAGTGAACTGGCAGAGGACAGAGAGAGAGAATCAACAGCCTCCCATAGTGAACTGTCAGAGGAGAGAGAGAGAGAATCAACAGCCTCCCAGAGGGAGAGAGAGAGAACCAACAGCCTCCCGTAGTGAACTGGCAGAGGAGAGAGAGAGAGAATCAACAGCCTCCCAGAGAGAGAGAGAGAGAGAGAGAGAACCAACAGCCTCCCATAGTGAACTGGCAGAGGAGAGAGAGAGAGAATCAACAGCCTCCCAGAGAGAGAGAGAGAACCAACAGCCTCCCATAGTGAACTGGCAGAGGAGAGAGAGAGAGAATCAACAGCCTCCCAGAGAGAGAGAGAGAGAGAGAACCAACAGCCTCCCATAGTGAACTGGCAGAGGAGAGAGAGAGAGAACCAACAGCCTCCCATAGTGAACTGGCAGAGGAGAGAGAGAGAGACTCAACAGCCTCCCAGAGAGAGAGAGAGAGAGAACCAACAGCCTCCCATGGTGAACTGGCAGAGGAGAGAGAGAGAGAATCAACAGCCTCCCAGAGAGAGAGAGAGAACCAACAGCCTCCCATAGTGAACTGGCAGAGTAGAGAGAGAATCAACAGCCTCCCATAGTGAACTGGCAGAGGACAGAGAGAGAGAATCAACAGCCCCCCATAGTGAACTGGCAGAGGAGAGAGAGAGAGAATCAACAGCCTCCCAGAGAGAGAGAGAGAGAACCAACAGCCTCCCATAGTGAACTGGCAGAGGAGAGAGAGAGAGAATCAACAGCCTCCCAGAGAGAGAGAGAGAGAACCAACAGCCTCCCATAGTGAACTGGCAGAGGAGAGAGAATCAACAGCCTCCCAGAGAGAGAGAGAGAACCATCAGCCTCCCATAGTGAACTGGCAGAGGAGAGAGAGAGAGAATCAACAGCCTCCCAGAGAGAGAGAGAGAGAGAACCAACAGCCTCCCATAGTGAAAACGGCAGAGGAGAGAGAGAGAGAATCAACAGCCTCCCAGAGAGAGAGAGAGAGAACCAACAGCCTCCGATAGTGAACTGGCAGAGGAGGGAGAGAGAGAACCAACAGCCTCCCATAGTGAACTGGCAGAGGAGAGAGAGACAGAATCAACAGCCTCCCAGAGAGAGAGAGAGAGAACCAACAGCCTCCCATAGTGTACTGGCAGAGGAGAGAGAGAGAGAACCAACAGCCTCCCATAGAGAGAGAGAGAGAATCAACAGCCTCCCAGAGTGAGAGAGAGAGAACCAACAGCCTCCCATAGTGAACTGGTAGAGGAGAGAGAGAGAGAACCAACAGCCTCCCGTAGTGAACTGGCAGAGGAGTGAGAGAGAGTCAACAGCCTCCCAGAGAGAGAGAGAGAACCAACAGCCTCCCATAGTGAACTGGCAGAGGAGAGAGAGAGAGAATCAACAGCCTCCCAGAGAGAGAGAGAGAGAGAACCAACAGCCTCCCATAGTGAACTGGCAGAGGAGAGAGAGAGAGAGAATCAACAGCCTCCCAGAGAGAGAGAGAACCAACAGCCTCCCATAGTGAACTGGCAGAGGAGAGAGAG
The DNA here is from genome assembly GCF_057628025.1 of Oncorhynchus mykiss. NCBI lineage: Eukaryota > Metazoa > Chordata > Actinopteri > Salmoniformes > Salmonidae > Oncorhynchus > Oncorhynchus mykiss. Next base: position 59,493,631 of record NC_143039.1, read on the forward strand.
AGAGAACCAACAGCCTCCCATAGTGAACTGGCAGAGGAGAGAGAGAGAAAACCAACAGCCTCCCATAGTGAACTGGCAGAGGAGAGAGAGAGAGAATCAACAGCCTCCCATATAGAGAGAGAGAGAGAATCAACAGCCTCCCAGAGAGAGAGAGAGAGAGAACCAACAGCCTCCCACAGTGAACTGGTAGAGGAGCGCGAGAGAGAACCAACAGCCTCCCGTAGTGAACTGGCAGAGGAGAGAGAGAGAGAGAATCAACAGCCTCCCGTAGTGAACTGGCAGAGGAGAGAGAGAGAGAACCAACAGCCTCCCATAGTGAACTGGCAGAGGAGAGAGAGAGAGAACCAACAGCCTCGCATAGTGAACTGGCAGAGGAGAGAGAGAGAGAATCAACAGCCTCCCATAGTGAACTGGCAGAGGACAGAGAGAGAGAATCAACAGCCTCCCATAGTGAACTGTCAGAGGAGAGAGAGAGAGAATCAACAGCCTCCCAGAGGGAGAGAGAGAGAACCAACAGCCTCCCGTAGTGAACTGGCAGAGGAGAGAGAGAGAGAATCAACAGCCTCCCAGAGAGAGAGAGAGAGAGAGAGAGAACCAACAGCCTCCCATAGTGAACTGGCAGAGGAGAGAGAGAGAGAATCAACAGCCTCCCAGAGAGAGAGAGAGAACCAACAGCCTCCCATAGTGAACTGGCAGAGGAGAGAGAGAGAGAATCAACAGCCTCCCAGAGAGAGAGAGAGAGAGAGAACCAACAGCCTCCCATAGTGAACTGGCAGAGGAGAGAGAGAGAGAACCAACAGCCTCCCATAGTGAACTGGCAGAGGAGAGAGAGAGAGACTCAACAGCCTCCCAGAGAGAGAGAGAGAGAGAACCAACAGCCTCCCATGGTGAACTGGCAGAGGAGAGAGAGAGAGAATCAACAGCCTCCCAGAGAGAGAGAGAGAACCAACAGCCTCCCATAGTGAACTGGCAGAGTAGAGAGAGAATCAACAGCCTCCCATAGTGAACTGGCAGAGGACAGAGAGAGAGAATCAACAGCCCCCCATAGTGAACTGGCAGAGGAGAGAGAGAGAGAATCAACAGCCTCCCAGAGAGAGAGAGAGAGAACCAACAGCCTCCCATAGTGAACTGGCAGAGGAGAGAGAGAGAGAATCAACAGCCTCCCAGAGAGAGAGAGAGAGAACCAACAGCCTCCCATAGTGAACTGGCAGAGGAGAGAGAATCAACAGCCTCCCAGAGAGAGAGAGAGAACCATCAGCCTCCCATAGTGAACTGGCAGAGGAGAGAGAGAGAGAATCAACAGCCTCCCAGAGAGAGAGAGAGAGAGAACCAACAGCCTCCCATAGTGAAAACGGCAGAGGAGAGAGAGAGAATCAACAGCCTCCCAGAGAGAGAGAGAGAGAACCAACAGCCTCCGATAGTGAACTGGCAGAGGAGGGAGAGAGAGAACCAACAGCCTCCCATAGTGAACTGGCAGAGGAGAGAGAGACAGAATCAACAGCCTCCCAGAGAGAGAGAGAGAGAACCAACAGCCTCCCATAGTGTACTGGCAGAGGAGAGAGAGAGAGAACCAACAGCCTCCCATAGAGAGAGAGAGAGAATCAACAGCCTCCCAGAGTGAGAGAGAGAGAACCAACAGCCTCCCATAGTGAACTGGTAGAGGAGAGAGAGAGAGAACCAACAGCCTCCCGTAGTGAACTGGCAGAGGAGTGAGAGAGAGTCAACAGCCTCCCAGAGAGAGAGAGAGAACCAACAGCCTCCCATAGTGAACTGGCAGAGGAGAGAGAGAGAGAATCAACAGCCTCCCAGAGAGAGAGAGAGAGAGAACCAACAGCCTCCCATAGTGAACTGGCAGAGGAGAGAGAGAGAGAGAATCAACAGCCTCCCAGAGAGAGAGAGAACCAACAGCCTCCCATAGTGAACTGGCAGAGGAGAGAGAGAGAGAACCAACAGCCTCCCATAGTGAACTGGCAGAGGAGAGAGAGAGAAAACCAACAGCCTCCCATAGTGAACTGGCAGAGGAGAGAGAGAGAGAATCAACAGCCTCCCATATAGAGAGAGAGAGAGAATCAACAGCCTCCCAGAGAGAGAGAGAGAGAGAACCAACAGCCTCCCACAGTGAACTGGTAGAGGAGAGCGAGAGAGAACCAACAGCCTCCCGTAGTGAACTGGCAGAGGAGAGAGAGAGAGAGAATCAACAGCCTCCCGTAGTGAACTGGCAGAGGAGAGAGAGAGAGAACCAACAGCCTCCCATAGTGAACTGGCAGAGGAGAGAGAGAGAGAACCAACAGCCTCCCGTAGTGAACTGGCAGAGGAGAGAGAGTGAGAACCAACAGCCTCCCATAGTGAACTGGTAGAGGAGAGAGAGAGAGAATCAAGAGCCTCCCAGAGAGAGAGAGAGAGAATCAACAGCCTCCCATAGTGAACTGGCAGAGGAGAGAGAGAGAGAATCAACAGCCTCCCAGAGCGAGAGAGAGAGAGAGAGTTTTGAGTTTTTATAAAACCTTTATTTTTTACTCAAGTGTTAACATAAAAAATGACACGCTGCCTTTTCAGAAATGAAATAACAAATGTAATTCCTAAACAAAAATAAATACATAACATATACATTCAACTTATTTCAGCAGCAAAAAATAATTTCCCCTCCTCTACAAAACAAAGCGCTCCTTCGTAGGCCCACTTCTCCTCAAATAATAGGAGATATTTTACAGCTGAAAAGAACTCAAAATCTACTTTTATTCTTGCTTTCACTAAACCTTTAAAAACACATCTTACATCCTGCCCATATCCCGTTTCTATCTTATGTTTCCTACTCAGAAAAATTGACATCTTAGCTTGTCCCAAAATAAAATGTAACATTTTACATTTTATTTTCTGTTGTTTACTATATTGAAACCCCAAAATAAAAACAGTGTTATTGAAAAACTCCCCTACAGCTTTAAACAAAGATTCCAGCATTTCCAATAGAGGTTTTATCCTCTCACACTCCATAAAACAGTGAAAAATGGTTTCTCTTATATTACAAAAAGGACATCCATCTCTAACATCTGAGTTAATAACAGATACAAAAGCATTACCTGCAATGATGCCATGTAAAACCCTCCATTGCATATCACCAGTACCCTTTTGTAACGGTGGTTTGTACAGTGCTCTCCATGCTGGCTTTACCTTGTCATCAATGCCCAATTTTACCCTCCATGGAGTATCTTTTCTATTTTTCAATTTATCTTTATTCAACACCTTGACACACCCCCTATACAATTCCTTCCCATTCACCTCATCCAAACCCACCTCCTCCAACCCTCTCAAATCCAGCAATAACGCCTTTCTTTCTGACTCTGGGATATTTGGTGTAATCCCTAGTTTTGGAAATGAGACGTCTTCACCTTGCACCTTCTCCTTGTGGCTACTAAGCATACCCCATTCTTCCGCTGACAGAGCCTTCCTACAGCTCCCCAGCATTTGTCCGACAATCCTTTCCGACCTCATCCCCAAATGTTCTGCCACCCGTCTTCCATCCATTAAGGCGGGCCCAGCCATGGCCATTAACTGTCTTAAGGTGATGATTTTCCCCTTCACCAGAATCTTGGAGAAATGTGGAACAGCTGCAGTTGTACAATCCAATCTTGCCCCATACACCAGAGGTTCCTCCAACAGCCAATGCACTGACTCCGCTGAAGTTCTTCTGGACACCTTCATTACGCTCCACACTCTGAGAAGGCCTCTATAAAACGGAGGTACTCCCTCCCTAGAAATCTGGCTACTATCAACCAGAAATAAAGCCTTCTTTAAACCTAATCCTCCAACCCGCTGTAATATAAGACCTGTCACCCCTCTCCACACCACATTTTCCGGTCCATAAAGCAACCTTTGAATAAACTGAAACCGGAAAGCAGCAGCCCTACTAGCAAGATGTACAAGACCTTGTCCCCCCTCCTCTTTTGACAAATACAAAACATTTTGTGGAACCCAGTGATATTTATCCCAAAAGAAATCCACAATAATTGCCTGTATCTTAGCCAGAAGGCCAGATGGTGGTTCTAAAACTGACAACCGATGCCACAGTGCAGAGGCAATCACATTGTTAACTATAATAGTGCGCCCCCTATATGACATACGAGATAGTAACCAACGCCATCTCCTCATCCTCCCTTCCACCATTTCAACCACCCCACTCCAATTTTTTTCCATAGTCCCCTCATCTCCTAGGTACACTCCAAGATACTTAAAACCTCCCTTACACCATTCTAGCCCCCCTGGCAAAGCCATGATCCCTCCAGACCATTCTCCAATCTGTAAAGCACAACTCTTTTCCCAATTTACCTTTGCAGAGGATATTCCCCTAAAACGATCAACCATTAGACTCAAACTATCCACCTCCGCTTGATTTTTCACTAGCACAACTACATCATCAGCATAGGCTGAAAGACGAATAGGAGGAATATCCTCTGAAAGGCACACCCCTGCAATGCGACTTCTAATGCTATTTAGTAGTGGCTCTATAGCAATAGCATATAACATCCCAGACATAGAACATCCCTGCCTAATACCTCTACACACTTTAAAAGGAGCACTCAAACCACCGTTAACTTTCAATACACTTTCAATGTCACCATATATCACCTTTATCATGGCAATAAAACCAGAGCTGAACCCAAACGCCTCAAACGTGTGCCATAAATATTGATGTTCAACTCGGTCAAATGCCTTTTCCTGATCAATTGAAATTAGACCAGCATCCAACCCAATAGCCCTAGAGACGTCCAAAAAATCACGAATCAGAGAAATGTTATCCCCTATCTGCCTGCCAGGAACACAGTAGGACTGATCCGTATGTATGATTTGCCCCATCACCTCCCTCAGCCTGTTGGACAAAGCCTTTGACAATATTTTATAATCAGTACACAATAAAGCCACCGGCCTCCAGTTCTTCACCTCCCTCAGGTCACCCTTTTTAGGCAGTAGGGTGAGGACAGCCCTTCTGCAGCTTATTGGTAGTAACCCTCCGGTTAAACTATCATTAGCTACTTCTAACCAATCCTCTCCCAACATAGCCCAAAAAGACTTAAAAAAGTCAACGGGAAGCCCATCAATGCCTGGTGCCCTTCCATTTTCCATGCCTTTTAATGCAGTGTATAAATCCTGCAAAGACAATGGTTGCTCAAGCTCAACCTGAGCTTCTGCAGGCACCTTTGGGAGCCCATCAAAGAACTGCTGTGTCACTGTTTTGTCCTCTTTGTACTCACACTTGTAGAGCTCAGCATAGAACTCTACTGCCCTCTTTCTAATTTCACTAGGGCTAGTGAGCTCTTGTCCAACAGCTGATTTGAGACAATGAATAATTTTTCTTTGTCCATTCTTTTTCTCTAAACCAAAGAAAAATTTGGATGAGGCATCCATTTCAGATATGCCCTGAAATTTACTTCTCACCAGTGCCCCCTGTGCTCTGATACCCAGCAGATCTGCCAATGCAGCTTTTCTCCTCTTGAGGGCCTGAGTATGGCCTCGATCTCCTGTGGTTTCAACCAACGTCATGAGTTCCACTATTTCAATCTCTAGGGCTTTCATTGATCTGGTGATATCCTTGGTGACATTCCTCGTGTATTGATTACAAAATTGTTGAATCTGGATTTTCCCTATATCCCACCATTGTTGAAGGGATACAAAACTGGCCTTTTGAGGCCTCCACCTCTCCCAAAAAAACCTGAAACAGTTCCTGAAGTGAGCATCACTCAATAAAGTTATATTAAAATGCCAGTATGCGCTTTTAGGTTTTACATCGTTAATGAACACCACCTCTGTTATTAAACAATGATCAGAAAATCCCACTGGAGTTATCACACTTGATTTACAGACCTGAGATTGATGCTCAAAAACATAAAACCTATCTAACCTGGCCATAGAGATGATGTTCTCTCTCACATGCGCCCAGGTGTACTGCCTTGTTCCTCCATGTTGACTCCGCCAAATATCACACAGTTCATTTGTTACAATAAGGCGTTTTAAAAACGTCCTTGAGGCTATATGAGGTTCTTGGTGATTTCTATCTAAATCACTAACTGTGCAGTTAAAATCCCCAGCAATAAACAAATAATCTTCTTTGTTACATTTCTCAATGGTATTTGATAATGTCTCTAAAAAACATACCCTCTCAACTGTCACCACTGGGGCATATACATTTATCAGACACATATTGATGTTTTCATACCTTGCTCTAACTTTTAATAACCTCCCCTCAACTACCTCTTCAACCTCATATGACAAAGGCAAAAACCCTTTTGAGAACAAGATAACCACACCCCCACTTTTTGAGTTTTTATGACTACACACCACTGTCCCCCCCCACTCCTGTTGCCACATAACTTAATTTTCCAAATTACTATGCGTTTCTTGTAGAAAAATTATGTCACTTCCCTTTCCCCTCATTAACTCATACACCATGGCTCTTTTTTTAACATCTCTTGCCCCATTTACGTTTAAAGAAGAGATCTTAAAACTGCTCATGGATAAGAAAAAAATACAGAGGAAGATACAGCCACCACATCTCTTTACAGAGTTAAAACTGCAACTGAACTCTTTCATTTTCTTTAGAATTTGCATCACTTATTACCCTCGTGACCACTTTCTTGAGTCTAGCAATTTCAGGGCTTTTCAAACCTCCCCCTGTAATTTTTGACATCAGAAACTTTGCTGATTCAATAAACAATTCACGTTCAGGGAAAAAATCAGTTACATTGTAATCCTGCATATATTTCTTCCCTTTTGTCAACTTCAGAAATTGACGTATCTTCTCGATCCCATACCTCCCTTCCACCCCATCTATCTCACTATATTGTTGTGACGCGTCAGATGACTCACTCTCACTATCCTCCCCAGAAGAAAACCCCATCTCTACAACCTGTTCATCTTCACCTGAGTTATCCATCTCTACCTTTCTCTTAGAATTAGACCCTTCACCACCCCTTAAATTCTTCCTTTTACTCCTCGGTATTTTGAAAACATCCACTTCCTTTTCCGTTATTTCAATCTCCTCTTGACCTCCAATTTCATTTTCCAGCACCACCTCAGCGACGGCAGTCGCAATCTCACCTAGTGTTTCCCCTCCCTCTTTGTTCTGATCTACCACAATTGCCCCCGTATCCACAATGCCTTCCTCTCCTACTTTTCCAACCACATCTGCCCACCTTCTCTCTTCCCCTACACCTGTAGTATTTTCATCCCTTCGCTGTGGTACGTTAGTTGCACCCGCACTAAAGCTACTACCAGGCTCAGCGCGTTCATTCTCGGGACAATTACGCACCAAATGCCCCTCTCTTCCACATCCAAAACATTTCATTGATTCAGTAGATGCATAAAAGACATAATCAAATCCATCAATCTTAAAACTAAACGTTAAATTCAGTTCATCTCCTTCCTTTTTTAAAATCATATGCACTTGTCTCCTATGAGACACGACATGTTTCAACAACGGAGATTTGCATCCAAAAAGAACCTTCTTTATTGTAGATACGATTTGACCATGGCGAGATAACTCTCGCTCTAACACTTCATCTCTAACAAATGTTGGCACGTTAGAAAGCATAACTTTCTTCGCCGGATTCATAAGCGGAAATACCGGCGTCTGTGTCTCCCGCAACACAACACCCCTCTCAACTATCTTATTCACCTTTTCAATTGAATCTAAGAATATCACTACAGCGCTATTCATCCTTGAGGCTAATTTAATGCTATCATACCCAATGATAGCACCCACAGCCAAGCTACATTCTTCCACTGAACACCCAGCCGCAGCAGGAATTTTTACTCCATGCCTCCGACTAAGTTTTTCAAACTCTACACTTCCGCGAGTGGCCATTACAACCAGCCCCACCCGCTGGTTGTGCCCTCGCGAAAAACCAACCTCAAAGATCCCACCACCCCTATACGTGCTTAGTGATAGTTAAACAATATACCCTTAAAACAACTAAACTAATCAATATATATATATGTACATACCAAAACCCAATAGAGTGAAAAATTCCATTCGTTCTCACAATCACTCCTGCTTGACGACTCACTCCCAGCATGCACTCCGAGAGAGAGAGAGAGAGAGAGAGAGAGAGAGAGAGAACCAACAGCCTCCCGTAGTGAACTGGCAGAGGAGAGAGAGAGAGAATCAACAGCCTCCCAGAGAGAGAGAGAGAGAGAGAGAGAGAACCAACAGCCTCCCATAGTGAACTGGTCGAGGAGAGAGAGAGAGATCCAACAGCCTCCCAAGGTGAACTGGCAGAGGAGAGAGAGAGAGAACCAACAGCCTCCCATAGTGAACTGGCAGAAGAAAGAGAGAGTCAACAGCATCCTCCTATAGTGAACTGGCAGAGGAGAGAGAGAAAGAACCAACAGCCTCCCATAGTGAACTGGCAGAGGAGGGAGAGAGAGAACCAACAGCCTCCCAGAGAGAGAGAGAGAGAGAGAGAGAGAACCAACAGCCTCCCATAGTGAACTGGTCGAGGAGAGAGAGAGAGATCCAACAGCCTCCCATATAGAGAGAGAGAGAGAATCAACAGCCTCCCATAGTGAACTGGTAGAGGAGGGAGAGAGACAACAGCATCCTCCAATAGTGAACTGGCAGAGGAGGGAGAGAGAGAGAGAGAGAGAACCAACAGCCTCCCATAGTGAACTGGCAGAGGAGGGAGAGAGAACAGCATCCTCCCATAGTGAACTGGAATTGAGAGATGAGAAGGAGTAGGAGGTTGACAGTTAGAAGAGCTGCATGTATTTGACTGCTCTGACCAGGATTCTGGTTGTATTTTCATCAAGTGTGTGGGGTGAGACCTGGCCCTCCTACACACACACACACACACACTGAAGCGATCTCTCTCTCTATGTCTCCATCCCTGGTGTATTCTGTCCTCTGAGTATTGTTACATAATGCTGGTTTCATAACAGTGTGGCTTATTGTGTAACATCTCCCAGGACTCTGCTACAACACTGTGTGTGTGTGAGAGATTAGAGGTGTGTGTGTGTGTGTGCACGTGTGTGTGTGATTATACAATGATTGAAGCAGTGCCTGTGTGTGTGTGTGTGTGTGTGTGTGTGTGTGTGTGTGTGTGTGTGTGTGTGTGTGTGTGTGTGTGTGTGTGCGTGCGCGTGTGTGTGTGCGCGTGTGTGTGTGATTATACAATGATTGAAGCAGTGCCAGTGAAATTACCGCTGCACCGAATAAGGTGTGTGTGTATGTCCTTTATGTATTTTCTTCAGTGTGTGTGTGTGTGTGTTCTCTCGTGTCGTAGGGACTCTGCTATCTCCAGTAACAAGACTCCCCACAACAGCTCTATAAACCACATAGAGAGTGTTCTACAGCAGCTGGACGAGGCCCAGGCTCAGATGGAGGAGCTGTTTCAGGAGAGGAAGATCAAACTAGAACTCTTCCTGCAGCTACGCATCTTCGAGAGGGACGCCATCGACGTGAGTGTGTGGCAGAGGTGGTTCCTGTGAAGTACCCTTGTCTCTTCTTTAGCGCAGTCTCCTCACCTCGTGTGTGTATATCTTCACCTTATGTGTGTGTGTGTCTCCTCACCTCGTGTGTGTATCTTCACCTTGTGTGTGTCTCCTCACCTCGTGTGTGTATATCTTCACCTTATGTGTGTGTGTCACCTCACCTCGTGTGTGTATATCTTCACCTTATGTGTGTGTGTCTCCTCACCTCGTGTGTGTATATCTTCACCTTATGTGTGTGTGTCTCCTCACCTCGTGTGTGTATCTTCACCTTATGTGTGTGTGTGTCTCCTCACCTCATGTGTGTATCTTCACCTTATGTGTGTGTGTGTCTCCTCACCTCGTGTGTGTATCTTCACCTTGTGTGTGTCTCCTCACCTCGTGTGTGTATATCTTCACCTTATGTGTGTGTGTCACCTCACCTCGTGTGTGTATATCTTCACCTTATGTGTGTGTGTCTCCTCACCTCGTGTGTGTATATCTTCACCTTATGTGTGTGTATATCTTCACCTTATGTGTGTGTGTCTCCTCACCTCGTGTGTGTATCTTCACCTTATGTGTGTGTGTGTCTCCTCACCTCATGTGTGTATCTTCACCTTATGTGTGTGTGTGTCTCCTCACCTCGTGTGTGTATCTTCACCTTGTGTGTGTCTCCTCACCTCGTGTGTGTATCTTCACCTTATGTGTGTGTGTGTCTCCTCACCTCATGTGTGTATCTTCACCTTATGTGTGTGTGTGTGTGTCTCCTCACCTCATGTGTGTATCTTCACCTTATGTGTGTGTGTGTCTCCTCACCTCGTGTGTGTGCAAGTTTTTCCTTATATGTGTACTTGTATGTATCCACACCTGTCTCAGTCTTTGTCTCTGTCTCTTGTCCCACTCTCTCTCTGTTTTTCTCAGATCATCTCAGACCTGGAGTCTATATATCTCACCTATCTCTCTCTCTCCCTCCCCCTAGATCATCTCAGACCTGGAGTCTATATATCTCACCTATCTCTCTCTCTCCCCCTAGATCATCTCAGACCTGAAGTCTATATATCTCACCTATCTCTCTCCCTCCCCCTAGATCATCTCAGACCTGGAGTCTATATATCTCACCTATCTCTCTCTCTCCCTCCCCCAGATCATCTCAGACCTGGAGACTATATATCTCACCTATCTCTCTCTCTCTCTCCCTCCCCCAGATCATCTCAGACCTGGAGACTCTATATCTCACCTATCTCTCTCCCTCCCCTAGATCATCTCAGACCTGGAGACTATATATCTCACCTATCTCTCTCTCTCCCTCCCCTAGATCATCTCAGACCTGGAGTCTATATATCTCACCAACTCTCTCTCTCCCTCCCCTAGATCATCTCAGACCTGGAGACTATATATCTCACCTATCTCTCTCCCTCCCCTAGATCATCTCAGACCTGGAGTCTATATATCTCACCTATCTCTCTCTCTCCCTCCCCTAGATCATCTCAGACCTGGAGTCTATATATCTCACCTATCTCTCTCTCTCCCTCCCCTAGATCATCTCAGACCTGGAGTCTATATATCTCACCTATCTCTCTCTCCCTCCCCCAGATCATCTCAGACCCGGAGTCTATATATCTCACCTATCTCTCTCCCTCCCCCTAGATCATCTCAGACCTGGAGTCTATATATCTCACCTATCTCTCTCCCTCCCCCTAGATCATCTCAGACCTGAAGACTATATATCTCACCTATCTCTCTCCCTCCCCTAGATCATCTCAGACCTGAAGTCTATATATCTCACCTATCTCTCTCCCTCCCCTAGATCATCTCAGACCTGGAGTCTATATATCTCACCTATCTCTCTCCCTCCCCCTAGATCATCTCAGACCTGAAGTCTATATATCTCACCTATCTCTCTCTCTCTCTCCCCCCAGATAATCTCAGACCTGGAGTCTATATATCTCACCTATCTCTCTCTCTCTCTCCCCCAGATCATCTCAGACCTGGAGTCTATATATCTCACCTATCTCTCTCTCTCTCTCCCCCAGATCATCTCAGACCCGGAGTCTATATATCTCACCTATCTCTCTCCCTCCCCCTAGATCATCTCAGACCTGGAGTCTATATATCTCACCTACCTCTCTCTCTTTCCCTCCCCCTAGATCATCTCAGACCTGGAGTCATGGAACGAGGAGTTGAGTGTTCAGATGAGTGAGTTTGATACAGAGGACCTAACCTTGGCAGAACAGAGACTCCAGCACCACGCTGACAAGGCCCTGACCATGAACAACCTGACCTTTGACGTCATCCACCAGGGACAGGAACTGTTGCAGTACGTCAATGAAGTACAGGCCTCTGGTGAGTAGCAGTACACACGTGTGCACAACAGAGCTTACATTGTCAGATATGCAGACACACACACACACACACACACACAGAAAATTAGCTACTGTGATAGCCCGTTTTGTAGGAGGAGTGGAATGACTTGCTCTCTCTCCTTGCCTTCCTCTCCCTCTCTGCTCTTTTCCCACCTCTCCCTGTCCTCTCCCTGTCCTCTCCCTATCTTCTCTTTTCCTACCTCTCCCTGTCCTCTCCCTCTCTTCTCTTCTCTCACCTCTCCCTGTCCTCTCCCTCTCTTCTCTTTTCCCATCTCTCCCTGTCCTCTCCCTATCTTCTCTTTTCCCACCTCTCCCTGTCCTCTCCCTGTCCTCTCCCTCTCTTCTCTTTTCCCACCTCTCCCTGTCCTCTCCCTGTCCTCTCTTCTCTTTTCCCAACTCTCCCTGTCCTCTCCCTCTCTTCTCTTTTCCCATCTCTCCCTGTCCTCTCCCTGTCCTCTCCCTCTCTTCTCTTTTCCCACCTCTCCCTGTCCTCTCCCTATCTTCTCTTTTCCCACCTCTCCCTGTCCTCTCCCTCTCTTCTCTTTTCCCATCTCTCCCTGTCCTCTCCCTCTCTTCTCTTTTCCCACCTCTCCCTGTCCTCTCTTCTCTTTTCCCACCTCTCCCTGTCCTCTCCTTGTCCTCTCTTCTCTTTTCCCACCTCTCCCTGTCCTCTCCCTCTCTTCTATTTTCCCATCTCTCCCTGTCCTCTCCCTCTCTTCTCTTTTCCCATCTCTCCCTGTCCTCACCCTCTCTTCTCTTTTCCCACCTCTCCCTGTCCTCTCCTCTCTTCTCTTTTCCCACCTCTCCCTGTCCTCTCCCTGTCCTCTCTTCTCTTTTCCCACCTCTCCCTGTCCTCTCCTTGTCCTCTCTTCTCTTTTCCCACCTCTCCCTGTCCTCTCCCTCTCTTCTCTTTTCCCATCTCTCCCTGTCCTCTCCCTCTCTTCTCTTTTCCCATCTCTCCCTGTCCTCCCCCTCTCTTCTCTTTTCCCACCTCTCCCTGTCCTCTCCCTCTCTTCTCTTTTCTCATCTCTCCCTGTCCTCTCCTTCTCTTCTCTTTTCCCACCTCTCGCTGTCCTCTCCCTCTCTTCTCTTTTCCCACCTCTCCCTGTCCTCTCCCTCTCTTCTCTTTTCCCATCTATCCCTGTCCTCTCCCTCTCTTCTCTTTTCCCACCTCTCCCTGTCCTCTCTTCTCTTTTCCCATCTCTCCCTGTCCTCTCTCTCTCTTTTCCCATCTCTCCCTGTCCTCTCCCTGTCCTCTCCCTCCAGGTGTAGAGTTGCTGTGTGACAGAGATGTGGACATGGCTACTCGTGTTCAGGACCTGCTGGAGTTCCTCCATGAGAAGCAGCAGGAGTTGGACGTCGCAGGCGAACAACACAGGAGACACCTGGAGCAGTGTGTACAGTTACGACACCTGCAGGCCGAAGTCAAACAGGTATACACACACACACACACACACACACACACACACACACACACACACACACACACACACACACACACACACACACAGATGACACCAAAACCATCAATTGATAGCACATAATTTCCTATTAAATACCAGTAGAAATAATACCATAGTAAATACCAACCAAGTACCAGTGGAAACCGTACTAAAATGCTCTCATGATAACGTCTATCCTGGTTCCTGGTCTGTGCAGGTCCTGGGCTGGATCCGTAATGGGGAGTCTATGCTGAATGCTGGTCTGATCACAGCCAGTTCTCTACAGGAAGCAGAACAGCTACAGAGAGAACACGAACAGTTCCAGCATGCCATCGAGGTGAGCTCATCACTCCGCGACGCAAACACCAACACACATCCTTTTTATACACAACAATAAGTACATATATATATATTCTCTCTTTATGTTTCTTTCTCCCTACAGTAGCTCTATATCCCTTTAGCCTTGTTTAACCAGCCTGATCTCACAAGCTCAGATTTCACTTCATCTCTCCCACTTTCTCTGGCTTTCCCCCCTCCTGTTTACCTTTTCCCTCGCTCATTTCTTTAAACATATCTGATATTCTAGAATAAAACTCTACTATAAGGTGCAACACAGAGCTACGATATTCTGTGTCTCTCCTCATCCCTCTCTGCTCTCCTCCTCGTAGAAAACCCACCAGAGTGCTCTGCAGGTGCAGCAGAAGGCTGAGGCGTTACTCCAGGCCAACCACTATGACATGGACCTGATCAGAGACTGTGCTGAGAACGTAGCGTCCCACTGGCAGCAGCTCATGTTGAAGATGGAGGACAGGCTGAAGCTGGTCAACGCCTCTGTAGCCTTCTACAAGACCTCCGAACAGGTAGGGGGTGCTGTGGCTGTTATAGTTATGGGTTATTATGTAATGACAGGTAGGGAGATAGTACTCTAATAGGTGTTGTAATTCCCTAATAACATCGTTAGATACAGTTCCTTGCGAAAGTATTCGGCCCCCTTGAACTTTGCAACCTTTTGCCACATTTCAGGCTTCAAACATAAAGATATAAAACTGTATTTTTTTGTGAAGAATCAACAACAAGTGGGACACAATCATGAAGTGGAACGACATTTATTGGATATTTCAAACTTTTTTAACAAATCAAAAACTGAAAAATTGGGCGTGCAAAATTATTCAGCCCCTTTACTTTCAGTGCAGCAAACTCTCTCCAGAAGTTCAGTGAGGATCTCTGAATGATCCAATGTTGACCTAAATGACTAATGATGATAAATACAATCCACCTGTGTGTAATCAAGTCTCCGTATAAATGCACCTGCACTGTGATAGTCTCAGAGGTCCGTTAAAAGCGCAGAGAGCATCATGAAGAACAAGGAACACACCAGGCAGGTCCGAGATACTGTTGTGAAGAAGTTTAAAGCCGGATTTGGATACAAAAAGATTTCCCAAGCTTTAAACATCCCAAGGAGCACTGTGCAAGCGATAATATTGAAATGGAAGGAGTATCAGACCACTGCAAATCTACCAAGACCTGGCCGTCCCTCTAAACTTTCAGCTCATACAAGGAGAAGACTGATCAGAGATGCAGCCAAGAGGCCCATGATCACTCTGGATGAACTGCAGAGATCTACAGCTGAGGTGGGAGACTCTGTCCATAGGACAACAATCAGTCGTATATTGCACAAATCTGGCCTTTATGGAAGAGTGGCAAGAAGAAAGCCATTTCTTAAAGATATCCATAAAAAGTGTTGTTTAAAGTTTGCCACAAGCCACCTGGGAGACACACCAAACATGTGGAAGAAGGTGCTCTGGTCAGATGAAACCAAAATTGAACTTTTTGGCAACAATGCAAAACGTTATGTTTGGCGTAAAAGCAACACAGCTCATCACCCTGAACACACCATCCCCACTGTCAAACACGGTGGTGGCAGCATCATGGTTTGAGCCTGCTTTTCTTCAGCAGGGACAGGGAAGATGGTTAAAATTGATGGGAAGATGGATGGAGCCAAATACAGGACCATTCTGGAAGAAAACCTGATGGAGTCTGCAAAAGACCTGAGACTGGGACGGAGATTTGTCTTCAAACAAGACAATGATCCAAAACATAAAGCAAAATCTACAATGGAATGGTTCAAAAATAAACATATCCAGGTGTTAGAATGGCCAAGTCAAAGTCCAGACCTGAATCCAATCGAGAATCTGTGGAAAGAACTGAAAACTGCTGTTCACAAATGCTCTCCATCCAACCTCACTGAGCTTGAGCTGTTTTGCAAGGAGGAATGGGAAAAAATGTCAGTTTCTCGATGTGCAAAACTGATAGAGACATACCCCAAGCGACTTACAGCTGTAATCGCAGCAAAAGGTGGCGCTACAAAGTATTAACTTAAGGGGGCTGAATAATTTTGCACGCCCAATTTTTCAGTTTTTGATTTGTTAAAAAAGTTTGAAATATCCAATAAATGTCGTTCCACTTCATGATTGTGTCCCACTTGTTGTTGATTCTTCACAAAAAAATACAGTTTTATATCTTTGTTTAAAGCCTGAAATGTGGCAAAAGGTCGCAAAGTTCAAGGGGGCCGAATACTTTCGCAAGGCACTGTAAATACCTCTGTAGCCATCTACAAGTTCATTTAGCTCTAGTAGAGCTAACTAGCTAGTTACGTTAGTAGATTAGCTTCAGTTAAGGAGACTGGCGGAGCCTGTGCTGTGTCCTGTAGGTGTGCTGGAAAGCCTCCTGGAATGTCATGGGAGCTGTGGTGTGTAATGGGAGCTGTAGTTTTAATCCTGCGTTGTGATCTGTAGATGTGCAGTGTGTTGGAGAGCCTGGAGCAGGAGTATAAGAGGGAAGAGGACTGGTGTGGCATTATGGGAGCTGTAGTTTTAATCCTGTGTTGTGATCTGTAGGTGTGCAGTGTGTTGGAGAGCCTGGAGCAGGAGTATAAGAGGGAAGAGGACTGGTGTGGGGGGGCTGACAAACTGGGTCCTAATTGTGAGTCAGATCACGTCACCCCCATGATCAGCAAACACCTGGAACAGAAAGAGGCCTTCCTCAAGGTAAGAACACACACACACACACACACACACACACACACACGTATACAGCTATGACCCATGTCTCTAACTGTGTGTGCTTCTCTAGGCATGTACCCTGGCCAGACGCAATGCTGATGTGTTCCTGAAGTACATGCACAGGAACAGTGTTAACATGCCTGGGATGCTCAGCCATGTCAAAGCACCGGAACAACAGGTCAAGAGTGAGTATCACACACATACACACACACACTGTGTGGTAATTCTACCTTTTACCTATTCCTAAAGCAACCACAAAACATCAATCTATCTAATTAGTGTAATCTCTGTGTTTGTGTTGCGGTCAGACATCCTGAATGAGTTGTTACAGAGAGAGAACCGCGTTCTCCATTTCTGGACCATGAGGAAAAGACGGTTAGACCAGTGCCAGCAATACGTGGTGTTCGAACGCAGCGCCAAACAAGTACACACACAATTTACACACTCTCTCTAGCTCTCTCCATCTCTCTCTAGCTCTCCTCATCTCTCTCCATCTCTCTTTAGCTCTCTCCATCTCTCTCTAGCTCTCTCCATCTCTCTCCATCTCTCTTTAGCTCTCTCCATCGCTCTCTAGCTCTCTCCATCTCTCTCCATCTCTCTCTAGCTCTCTCCATCTCTCTTTAGCTCTCTCCATCTCTCTTTAGCTCTCTCCATCTCTCTCCAGCTCTCCAGCTTTCTCCATCTCTCTTTCGCTCTCTCCATCTCTCTTTAGCTTTCTTCAGCTCTCTCCTGCGCTCTTTAGCTCTCTCCAGCTATCTTTAGCTCTCTCCAGCTCTCTCCATCTCTCTTTAGCTCTCTACATCTCTCTTTATCTCTCTCCAGCTTTCTCCATCTCTCTCCAGCTCTCTCCATCTCTCTTTAGCTCTCTCTATCTCTCTTTATCTCTCTCCAGCTTTCTCCATCTCTCTCCAGCTCTCTCCATCTCTCTTTAGCTCTCCATCTCTCTTTAGCTCTCTCCATCTCTCTTTAGCTCTCCATCTCTCTTTAGCTCTCTCCATCTCTCTTTAGCTCTCTCCATCTCTCTTTAGCTCTCTCCAGCTTTCTCCATCTCTCTTTAGCTCTCTCCAGCTTTCTCCATCTCTCTCCAGCTCTCTCCATCTCTCTTTAGCTCTCTCCATCTCTCTTTACCTCTCTCCAGCTTTCTCCATCTCTCTCCAGCTCTCTCCATCTCTCTTTAGCTCTCTCCATCTCTCTTTATCTCTCTCCAGCTTTCTCCATCTCTCTTTAGCTCTCTCCATCTCTCTTTATCTCTCTCCAGCTTTCTCCATCTCTCTCCAGCTCTCTCCATCTCTCTTTAGCTCTCTCCATCTCTCTCCAGCTTTCTCCATCTCTCTCCAGCGCTCTCCATCTCTCTTTAGCTCTCCATCTCTCTTTAGCTTCCTCCATCTCACTTTGTCTTTCTTACTCAAAGCTCTATTCCATTCTCTGTTTCTGTCCTCTCATCTGTAATCTCTGTCTCTTTCTTTACCTTAATGTCCACCTCAATGGTCTGTGTGTGTCCCCAGGCTCTGGAATGGATCCATGACACCGGAGAGTTCTACCTGTCAACACACACCTCCACCGGCTCCAGTATCCACCACACACAGGAGCTGCTGAAGGAGCACGAAGACTTCCACATCACAGCCAGGGTAGAAAAGAACACGCGCCGCACACACACACACACACACATATTCATGTCATACATGTTTTTGACCAAACATTACACATTTTAAATCAAACCCTATCTCTCTCCCCTCTCTCCTCCTCCCCATCCCTCCCCCCTCTCCCTCCAGCAAACCAAAGAGCGTGTGAAGCTGCTGATCCAGCTAGCAGATGGTTTCTGTGATAAGGGCCATAGTCACGCTGTGGAGATAAAGAAGTGGGTGACAGCGGTGGACAAACGCTACAGAGACTTCTCCCTGCGTATGGACAAGTACCGGACCAGTCTGGAGAAAGCACTGGGCATCTCATCTGACTCTAACTCCAAGGCTGTGAGTCAAGGGGGTTGGGACGGTGGGGGGGGGGGGGGGTGAGGTGGGGGGGGGGGGGGGGGGGGGTGAGGTGTCTATATAATGGTTGCTGGAAACCATTATGAAGAATGATCTCTGCACACTGAAGATGGCTTTAAGCAGAAGCATTGGTCCCTTCCCTAATAATAATAAAATAACTACGCTCTTTATAAGTACTTTTTGGATACTTTTTGGGATTTACATTTTTTGTAAATCATCTCTCCCCATGTCTCTCCAAACTTCTCCCTCCATCCCTCTCTCCCTCTCTCTGTCAGAGTAAGGATCTCCAGTTGGACATAATTCCGGCCACACCTCAGGGGTCAGAGGTCAAGCTGAGAGACGCGGCTCACGAACTCAACGAGGAGAAACGCAAGTCCGCTCGCAGGAAGGAGTACGTCATCACTTCCTCTTAACTTCCTGACACCGATTTAGATCAGTGACACTCATAATCAAGCAAGCCCAAAAGCCAATCAACCAGTCATCCCCACTCATCATGTCATAACTACAACTGCAGTACTACTACAGGACACACACACACACACACACACTAAACAGCCACAACTAGACACGACTTTGACACGATTAATCCGTGTAAATGGACAGAGCAGAGGGACTAAAAGTATTCTATTGATAATGATATGAATCAGCAAAAGAGGCTAACCATGTGTGTCTGTGTGTGCGCGTGTCTGTGTTTGCGCACGTGTCTGTGTGTGCGCGCATATTTGTGTGTGTGCGCGTGTCTGTGTGTGCGCACATGTCTGTGTGTGCACGTGTCTGTGTTTGCGCACGTGTCTGTGTGTGCGCACATGTCTGTGTGTGCGCGTGTCTGTGTTTGCGCACGTGTCTGTGTGTGCGCCCGTGTTTGTGTGTGCACGCTTGTGTGTATGTAGGTTCATCATGGCTGAGCTGATCCAGACAGAGAAGACCTATGTGAGAGACCTGAGGGAGTGTACGGACGTAAGTAAACCTAGTCTCTCTCTTTGTCTGCCCCCTTACCTATAGTGGGATTCTGCTGCCACTGTCTGGTGCCACCTTGTGAAATTTTAACACAACACACGTGGACAAACATCTGACCAACATGGAAGACCAATAACACAACACATGCACATATAACATGTAGGTTTGCCGTGTAGATTTCCGTTAAATGCAGCAGCTGTGACTCAATGGATCGGATATATCTGGCCCCTCCGTGTGTGTGATCTAACCCCCTCTCTCCATCCTCCTCCCTCCAGACGTACCTGTGGGAGATGACAAGTGGGGTAGAGGAGATCCCTCCTGGCATCGTCAACAAGGAACACATCATCTTCGGGAACATGGTGGACCTCTATGAGTTCCATCACAAGTAAGTCCCGCTCCCTGAGTCATTGTCCCTGTACATCCACAACAAGCTATATCCACTATCAGGTTCATTTCCAGTGCTGAAGCTTTGTATACTAACAGGAGTTATTCTCTGCTTTTATGGTGTTCGCTCACATCCTCTCGCTCTCTCTCTCTTCCTCCCTCTCCTCTTCTCTCCTTTTTCAACAGTATCTTTCTCAAAGAGCTGGAGAAGTATGAACAGCTACCAGAAGATGTGGGCCACTGCTTTGTCACCTGGGTGAGTGAGTGTGTATCCGTTCTTGTCTTTCTCAAGACAAGTGAGTTGGTTCATAAAATGGCCGAATGTAGGTTTGTGATCAAAATCAAATTGCATTTGTCACATGTGCCGAATACAACAGGTGTAGACATTACAATGTTTACTCACAAGCCCTTAACCAATAATGCTTTAGCAAGTTTTAAGGAAAACAAGTTTTAAGGAAAAAGTTAAAGTAACTTGACATCAAATCAAATAAAAAATCAAATGTATTTATATAGCCCTTCTTACATCAGCTGATATCTCAAAGTGCTATACAGAAACCCAGCCTAAAACCCCAAACAGCAAGCAATGCAGGTGTAGAAGCACGGTGGCTAGGAAAAACTCCCTAGAAAGGCCAAAACCTAGGAAGAAACCTAGAGAGGAACCAGGCTATGTGGGGTGGCCAGTCCTCTTCTGGCTGTGCCGGGTGGAGATTATAACAGAACATGGCCAAGATGTTCAAATGTTCATAAATGACCAGCATGGTCAAATAATAGGTCTGGGACAGGTAGCACGTCTGGTGAACAGGTCAGGATTCCATAGCCGCAGGCAGAACAGTTGAAACTGGAGCAACAGCACAGCCAGGTGGACTGGGGACAACAAGGAGTCATCATGCCAGGTAGTCCTGAGGCATGGTCCTAGGGCTTAGGTCCTCCGTCTGTGACATCGGTGAAAAAGATAGAGAATGATTTCTTAGGACAGGTACAAATAAGGATTTCTTAGGACATGTACAAATAATGATTTCTTAGGACATGTAAGGATAGGTGGAAATAGTGATTTCTTAGGATAGGTGGACATAGTGATTTCTTAGGACATGTAAGGACAGGTACAAATAATGATTTCTTAGGACAGGTATAAAGACTTAATATCTCTACTTATATGTGATTGGTCAAAAAGGAAACGCATGCCCTTTTTAAAATTGTATTTATTTATTTATTTAGCCTTTATTTAACTAGGCACTTTTGAGTAGCTACATTTGTTTTAACTCTTTGTTGTGTATCTGTGTGTCCAGGCTGATAAGTTCCAGATGTACGTCAACTACTGTAAGAACAAACCAGACTCCACCCAGCTCATCTTAGAGCATGCTGGACCCTACTTTGACGTGAGTACCCTGCCCTCCTATTGGCCCATACTGTGAGTGACAGCTCTCTGCACCCAATCACACCCAATGTGTTTCTCTGTGTGGGCGTGTACAGGAGATCCAGCAGAGGCACCGATTGGCCAACTCCATCTCCTCCTACCTGATCAAGCCTGTTCAGCGAATCACCAAGTACCAGCTCCTGCTCAAGGTAACCATAGCAACCCCCTTTTATAAAGCACATACACAACCTCTACCAATGTCTGTTTATATTTGCTTATGTTTACATAGTGATGAGCAGGAATGTAGGGACATACCTTTTTATTTGGTGATTAGCTTTTATGCACCCATCACACTAGTTAGCATCAGTGTTTACGTTACATGCCATCTCGGCTGGCGTTCAGCTCATCTTTTTGTTCACCAGTACATCCCAGGTTATGGGTAATCCACCTAATGGGCATATTATCATTCACAATAAATATGACATATTTGCTTTCAAAGGGTATTTGTTGATGGTACCTTTCTGGTGTATGTAGGAGCTGCTGACATGCTGTGAGGAGGGGAAAGGAGAGATCAAGGATGGACTGGAGGTCATGCTCAGTGTCCCCAAGAGAGCCAACGACGCCATGCACCTCTCAATGCTGGAGGGTGAGAGACACATACACACACACGCGCATACACACGTGCACATACACGCACACACTTTCAAAGTCAACAATGCTTATGCACATGCGCATGGTGAAGTAACTCTTTCTTGAACACTCTCTTCCTCCCCCCTCCCCCTCTCCTGTAGGTTTCGACGAGAACATCGAGTCTCAGGGAGAGTTAATCCTGCAGGAGTCCTTCCATGTGTGGGATCCTAAAACTCTGATCCGCAAGGGACGCGAGCGTCACCTCTTCCTCTTCGAGATGTCCCTCATCTTCAGCAAGGAGGTCAAAGACTCCAACGGACGGAGCAAGTACATGTACAAGAGCAGACTTTACGTGAGTACAACATTCTTTCTCTTGTCTCTCTCTCTTTTCTGTTTTAGTCGTTCCCTTTGTCTGTCTCTCTCTCTCTGTCTTTCTTTCTCTTTAGTTGTGTCTCTCTCTCTCTCTGTCTTTCTTTCTCTTTAGTTGTCTCTCTCTCTCTGTGTCTTTCTTTCTCTTTAGTTGTGTCTCTCTCTCTCTCTCTCTCTGTCTTTCTTTCTCTTTAGTTGTGTCTCTCTCTCTCTCTGTCTTTCTTTCTCTTTAGTTGTGTCTCTCTCTCTCTGTCTTTCTTTCTCTTTAGTTGTGTCTCTCTCTCTCTCTCTCTCTGTCTTTCTTTCTCTTTAGTTGTCCCTCTCTCTCTCTGTCTTTCTTTCTCTTTAGTTGTGTCTCTCTCGCTCTGTCTTTCTTTCTCTTTAGTTGTGTCTCTCTCTCTCTCTCTCTGTCTTTCTTTCTCTTTAGTTGTGTCTCTCTCTCTCTCTCTGTCTTTCTTTCTCTTTAGTTGTGTCTCTCTCTCTCTCTCTCTCTGTCTTTCTTTCTCTTTAGTTGTGTCTCTCTCTCTCTCTCTCTCTGTCTTTCTTTCTCTTTAGTTGTGTCTCTCTCTCTCTCTCTCTGTCTTTCTTTCTCTTTAGTTGTGTATCTCTCTCTCTCTCTCTGTCTTTCTTTCTCTTTAGTTGTGTCTCTCTCTCTGTGTCTTTCTTTCTCTTTAGTTGTGTCTCTCTCTCTCTGTCTTTCTTTCTCTTTAGTTGTGTGTCTCTCTCTCTCTCTGTCTTTCTTTCTCTTTAGTTGTCTCTCTCTCTCTCTCTCTCTGTCTTTCTTTCTCTTTAGTTGTGTCTCTCTCTCTCTCTCTCTCTCTGTCTTTCTCTTTAGTTGTGTGTGTCTCTCTCTCTCTGTCTTTCTTTCTCGTTAGTTGTGTGTCTCTCTCTCTCTCTTTCTTTCTCTTTAGTTGTGTCTCTCTCTCTCTCTCTTTCTTTCTCTTTAGTTGTCTCTCTCTCTCTCTGTGTCTTTCTTTCTCTTTAGTTGTGTCTCTCTCTCTCTGTGTCTTTCTTTCTCTTTAGTTGTCTCTCTCTCTTTCTTTCTCTTTAGTTGTGTGTCTCTCTCTCTCTCTTTCTCTTTAGTTGTGTCTCTCTCTCTCTAGTTGTGTCTCTCTCTCTCTCTCTCTTTCTTTCTCTTTAGTTGTCTCTCTCTCTCTCTCTCTCTCTCTCTCTCTCTCTCTCTCTCTCTCTCTCTCTCTCTGTTTCTGGTGTGTCATTGGCTAGAAATAGACAGATACGTATTGCATATTGCCAAAGGAATTCCTATAAAATGGCAGTAATTTGTCTCCAAAATGGCAGTAATTTGTCTCCCTCTCTCCAGACGTCAGAGTTGGGGGTAACAGAGCACGTTGAGGGAGACCCCTGTAAGTTTGCTCTGTGGGTGGGACGAACCCCCACCTCCGACAACAAGATCGTACTCAAGGTAAGAACATAGAAGAATACCTCTCTCCTTTCTCTTTCTTTTCTCTTTCCTCTTCTCCTCCTCTCCTCTTCTCCTCCTCTCTCTCCCTCCTCTCTCTCCCTCCTCTCTCTCTTCTCCTCCTCTCTCTCCCTTCTCTCTCTTCTCCTGCTCTCTCTTCTCCTCCTCTCTTCTCTCCTCTCCCTCTCATTTCGCTCTCTTTTCTCTTCTCCTCGCCTCTTCTCCCCCTCTCTCTCTCTCTCTCTCCTCTTCTCCTCCTCTCTCTTCCTTCTCTCCTCTTCTCCTCCTCTCTCTCTCTTCTCCTCCCCTCCGTCTCTCCTCTCCCTCTCCTTTCTCTATTTTCTCTTCTCCTCCTCTCCTCCTCTCTCTCCTCACCTCTCCTCTCTATCTCCTCTCTATCTCCTCTCCTCTCTCTGCCTTATTACTCTCCTCACCTCTCTTCTCTCTCTCCTCACCTCTCCTCTCTCTCTCCTCACCTCTCCTCTCTCTCTCCTCACCTCTCCTCTCTATCTCCTCTCCTCTCTCTGCCTTATTACTCTCTCCTCTCCTCTCCTCTCCTCTTCCTCTCTCTGCCTTATTACTATCTCCTCACCTCTCCTCTCTATCTCCTCTCCTCTCTCTGCCTTATTACTCTCTCCTCATCTCTCTTCTCTCTCTCCTCACCTCTCCTCTATCTTCTCTCCTCTTCTCCTCCTCTCTCTCCCTTATCTCTCTCCTCTCCTCTCCTCTCCTCTTCCTCTCTCTGTCTTATTACTATCTCCTCACCTCTCCTCTCTATCTCCTCTCCTCTCCCTGCCTTATTACTCTCTCCTCACCTCTCCTCTCTCTCTCCTCACCTCTCCTCTCTATCTCCTCTCTATCTCCTCTCCTCTCTCTGCCTTATTACTCTCTCCTCACCTCTCTTCTCTCTCTCCTCACCTCTCTTCTCTCTCTCCTCACCTCTCCTCTCTCTCTCCTCACCTCTCCTCTCTCTCTCCTCACCTCTCCTCTCCTCTCTATCTCCTCTCCTCTCTATCTCCTCTCCTCTCTCTGCCTTATTACTCTCTCCTCTCCTCTCCTCTCCTCTTCCTCTCTCTGCCTTATTACTATCTCCTCACCTCTCCTCTCTATCCCCTCTCCTCTCCCTGCCTTATTACTCTCTCCTCACCTCTCCTCTCTCTCTCCTCACCTCTCCTCTCTATCTCCTCTCTATCTCCTCTCCTCTCTCTGCCTTATTACTCTCTCCTCACCTCTCTTCTCTCTCTCCTCACCTCTCCTCTCTCTCTCCTCACCTCTCCTCTCTCTCTCTCCTCACCTCTCCTCTCCTCTCCTCTCCTCTCTATCTCCTCTCTATCTCCTCTTCTCCTCCTCTCTCTCCCTTATCTCTCTCCTCTCCTCTCCTCTCCTCTCTATCTCCTCCTCTCCTCTCCTCTCCTCTCTATCTCCTCCTCTCTCTGCCTTATTACTCTCTCCTCACCTCTCCTCTCTCTCTCCTCACCTCTCCTCTCTATCTCCTCTCCTCTTCTCCTCCTCTCTCTCCCTTATCTCTCTCCTCTCCTCTCCTCTCTATCTCCTCTCCTCTCTCTGCCTTATTACTCTCTCCTCACCTCTCCTCTCTCTCTCCTCTCCTCTTCTCCTCCTCTCTCTCCCTTCTCTCTCTCCTCTCCTCTCTATCTCCTCTCCTCTCTCTGCCTTATTACTCTCTCCTCCTTTCTTTTACTTTCCTCTCCTCACATCCCATCTTTTCTTTTCCGTCTCTTCTCTTCTCCTCCCCCCTTTTCATCTTCCCCGTTTGATTGCATGACTCTATGCTGCTGTCTGGTGGATGTGAAGCTTTGTGTGAAGCTTCGTATGTGCTTCTCTGTTTCTTGTTTCTCTCTGTATTTCTCTCCCTCTCTCGATCTCTATACGTATGTTACCCTAGTCTCTTTATCTCTCTGTGTTCTGTCTGATGACTGTTCTATCATACAGTCTAGTCTAGTACAGTACATCTGTTACCCTGGTCTCTTTATCTCTCTGTGTTCTGTCTGATGACTGTTCTATCATACAGTCTAGTCTAGTACAGTACATCTGTTTCCCTGGTCTCTTTATCTCTCTGTGTTCTGTCTGATGACTGTTCTATCATACAGTCTAGTCTAGTACAGTACATCTGTTACCCTGGTCTCTTTATCTCTCTGTGTTCTGTCTGATGACTGTTCTATCATACAGTCTAGTCTAGTACAGTACATCTGTTTCCCTGGTCTCTTTATCTCTCTGTGTTCTGTCTGATGACTGTTCTATCATACAGTCTAGTCTAGTACAGTACATCTGTTACCCTGGTCTCTTTATCTCTCTGTGTTCTGTCTGATGACTGTTCTATCATACAGTCTAGTCTAGTACAGTACATCTGTTACCCTGGTCTCTTTATCTCTCTGTGTTCTGTCTGATGACTGTTCTATCATACAGTCTAGTCTAGTACAGTACATCTGTTACCCTGGTCTCTTTATCTCTCTGTGTTCTGTCTGATGACTGTTCTATCATACAGTCTAGTCTAGTACAGTACATCTGCGTCTTGGGCCGTTTTGTTTATGTTTGTATCTCTGAATATTAACCGTTCGTTCGCTAACCAACCGTGGGCTACCAACCAATGCTTACGCCAACACCACTGACATGAACTTTAACCCCTAAACTCCAACAATTCTTCAAGCTCCCACACGCTCCCACTACATTCTATATCCTTTGTATGGAGTCGAGGCCTATACATATTTATTGTCTAGAAAAATGGATCTCTTCTTTTTTTTTATGATTTGACACCTCACATGTTGACCCTCTTTCTTTAATTTTCCTTCTCTCTCTCCCATCTTCCTTTCTTCCTCTTTCCATCGCTCTCTCTTTTTTCTCTCCTTACCAAACTCAACATCTTACTTTTTTGAACACCCACCTCCAAAGCTAGTTTTAATACGGAAGCTTTATGTTTGTGCCAGTGGTTGTAAAAGTATGTTTCCCTGCTCCTAACCCGATGTGTCTAACACAGTGTATTGACTCTGTTCCTATTCTGCTCATCTACCTGTGCTGCCCATATTAACCATTAACTGGCCACCACCAAAATACTGGGACTGTTGTCCGTTTGTCATCTCCAGACATTCTGTCCTCATATAAAATGTCATATAAATGAACTAAAAACAAAACAGTGAAATTCTCTATTCTATATTTGAACCAAAGCCAAGTCAGGGATGCAAACATGGATCAATGGTGAGTAATACTGTACTAACTAGCCTAACACCTAACACAGCCCTCAGCTGCATCTCAATAGTCTACTGTGGAATTCTCTCTGTCTCCTCTCCTACTCTCCCTTTTCTGTTTCAATGTCCACACTAGCTTACTACTTAGAATGAAGCCATGTGATGCGCATGCATTCTAAATGGTATGCTAATGTGGGTATTGGAATATAACTGTTCATTCTAAATGGTATGCTAATGTGGGTATTGGAATATAACGGTTCATTCTAAATGGTATGCTAATGTGGGTATTGGAATATAACGGTTCATTCTAAATGGTATGCTAATGTGGGTATTGGAATATAACGGTTCATTCTAAATGGTATGCTAATGTGGGTATTGGAATATAACTGTTCATTCTAAATGGTATGCTAATGTAGGTATTGGAATATAACGGTTCATTCTAAATGGTATGCTAATGTGGGTATTGGAATATAACGGTTCATTCTAAATGGTATGCTAATGTGGGTATTGGAATATAACGGTTCATTCTAAATGGTATGCTAATGTGGGTATTGGAATATAACGGTTCATTCTAAATGGTATGCTAATGTGGGTATTGGAATATAACGGTTCATTCTAAATGGTATGCTAATGTGGGTATTGGAATATAACGGTTCATTCTAAATGGTATGCTAATGTGGGTATTGGAATATAACGGTGCATTCTAAATGGTATGCTAATGTGGGTATTGGAATATAACGGTGCATTCTAAATGGTATGCTAATGTGGGTATTGGAATATAACGGTTCATTCTAAATGGTATGCTAATGTGGGTATTGGAATATAACGGTTCATTCTAAATGGTATGCTAATGTGGGTATTGGAATATAACGGTTCATTCTAAATGGTATGCTAATGTAGGTATTGGAATATAACGGTGCATTCTAAATGGTATGCTAATGTGGGTATTGGAATATAACGGTGCATTCTAAATGGTATGCTAATGTGGGTATTGGAATATAACGGTTCATTCTAAATGGTATGCTAATGTGGGTATTGGAATATAACGGTTCATTCTAAATGGTATGCTAATGTGGGTATTGGAATATAACGGTTCATTCTAAATGGTATGCTAATGTAGGTATTGGAATATAACGGTGCATTCTAAATGGTATGCTAATGTGGGTATTGGAATATAACGGTGCATTCTAAATGGTATGCTAATGTGGGTATTGGAATATAACGGTTCATTCTAAATGGTATGCTAATGTGGGTATTGGAATATAACGGTGCATTCTCCAGTGGGGTCTATGGACCTGTTTAGACTAAAATATGACTTCAGAGACCGTGGTGATTTTGGGAATTAACCTTTGACCCTTTCTCCCTGGCCAATGGCAGGCGTCGAGCATTGAGAACAAGCAGGACTGGATCAAACACATCAGGGAGGTGATTCAGGATCGAACCATCCACCTGAGAGGAGCTCTGAAGGAACCCATACACATCCCTAAGTCTGCCACCGCCAAGCATCACAAGGGACACCGCAGGTACAGGTACACGAGTGCATTAGTATACTATACACACCTACACACACAGAGACACACATACACTTATATGCGTGTATACACACACACACACACTGACCTCTGTCTGTGTTTGGGGTTTGATAGGGATGGAGAGGACTTGGACAGCCAGGGTGATGGCAGCAGCCAACCAGACACCATCTCTATTGCCTCACGCACCTCACAGAACACACTGGACAGTGACAAGGTGAGCACACACACACACACACTCTGGTCAACTCTCTGGCTGCACAGAACATAGACGGGTGAGAACAGCACACAGTATTTCTAAAATGACGTTTTATCATGAAGAGAAGGCTTCAGTTGAAAAGGACCTGAGGACTTTGTTGCCTGCTTTACCCTCGTAGGGGAATGATGTAATAATGATCCACCTCCTCCTAGGATACTACATTCCCCCTGACCATCTCTCTCTCCTCTCCTCCAGCTGTCCGGTGGCTGTGAGCTGACCGTGGTGATCCATGACTTCATGGCTGGTAACAGCAACGAGCTGACCGTCCGGAGGGGCCAGACTGTGGAGGTCCTGGAGAGGTGCCATGACAAGCCTGACTGGTGTCTGGTGAGGACCACGGACCGCTCCCCTGCCCACGAGGGACTGGTACCCTGCACCATGCTCTGCATCGCCCACTCACGCTCCTCCATGGAGATGGAGGGGATATTCAACCATAAAGGTGGGTGAGGAGATCTGTAGTAGGGGACAGCGTCTTTTGAGTTTCAGAAAGTCCTATATTTAAGCAATAAGGCCAGAGGGGGTGTGGTATATGGCCAATATTCCACGGCTAAGGGCTGTTCTTATGCATCACGCAACGCGTAGTGCTTGGTAAAGCCCTAGGCTGTGGTATATTGGTCATATACCACAAACCCCCGAGGTGCCTTATTGCTATTATAAACTGGTTATCATCGTAATTAGAACAGTAAAAAAACTAGTTGTCATACCCGTGGTAAACGGTCTGATATACCACGGCTGTCAGCCAATCAGCATTCAGGGCTGGAACACCCCAGGTTATAATAATGGTTATTATTAAATGTGTTATGGGTGTGTTCAAGACTTTGATAACCTCTCTTTCGCTCTCCCTCCTCCCCCTCCTCCTATCCAGACACTCTGTCAGTGTGTAGTAATGACTCCATCATGCCAGGCTCCTCTGCCACCCTGCAGCCCGGGCATCACGGCATGGGCTCACACACCTCGCCCGGACCTAAACGACCAGGTAATCACACACACCTCGCCCGGACCTAAACGACCAGGTAATCACACACACCTCGCCCGGACCTAAACGACCAGGTAAACACACACACCTCGCCCGGACCTAAACGACCAGGTAAACACACTCACCTCGCCCGGACCTAAACGACCAGGTAAACACACTCACCTCGCCCGGACCTAAACGACCAGGTAAACACACTCACCTCGCCCGGACCTAAACGACCAGGTAAACACACTCACCTCGCCCGGAACTAAACAACCAGGTAAACACACTCACCTCGCCCGGACCTAAACGACCAGGTAAACACACTCACCTCGCCCGGAACTAAACGACCAGGTAAACACACACACCTCGCCAATTTTTTACAAAGGGATTGAACAAACAGTTCTAAATTCACAGTGGTGGAAAAGGAGAAGGTGTGTGATTGTGTGTGCCTAGATGTCAGTGTTAACATTCTCTACCGCCTTGTCCCAGGTAACACCCTGCGTAAGTGGCTGACCAGCCCAGTGCGTCGTTTGAGCAGTGGCAAGGCAGACGGGCACGTGAAGAAGCTGGCGCACAAACACAAGAAGGTGAGGAAGAGTGGCGAGATGACGGGCAGCACCCAGAAAGACTCTGACGACAGCGCTGCTACACCCCAGGACGAGACTGTGGAGGAGGTAAGGGGGAGACCTCAAAGTCTTCTGTGTGTCTGTGTCTTCTCTTTCCCTCTACCCTCTCTCCTCTCTCTACCCTCTCCTCTCTCTACCCTCTCCTCTCTCTACTCTCTACTCTGTCTGTCTCTATCTCTATCTAACCTCTTTCCTTCTCCCCTCTCTCTACCCTCTCCTCTCTCTACTCTCTACTCTGTCTGTCTCTATCTCTATCTAACCTCTTTCCCTCTCCCTCTCCCTCTCTCCTCTCTCTACCCTCTCCTGTCTCTATCTCTATCTAACCTCTTTCCCTCTACCCTCTCTCCTCTCTCTACCCTCTCCTCTCTCTACTCTGTCTGTCTCTATCTCTATCTAACCTCTTTCCCTCTACCCTCTCTCCTCTCTCTACCCTCTCCTCTCTACTCTGTCTGTCTCTATCTCTATCTAACCTCTTTCCCTCTCCCTCTCTCCTCTGTCTGTCTCTATCTCTATCTAACCTCTTTCCCTCTCTCCTCTCTCTACTCTCTCCTCTGTCTGTCTCTGTCTCTATCTAACCTCTTTCCCTCTCCCTCTCTTCTCTCTCTCTCCTCTACAGAGAGTGCGTAACGAGGGCCTCTCTAGTGGGACCCTGTCCAAGTCCTCGTCCTCTGGGATGCAGAGCTGTGGAGAGGAGGAGGGTGAGGAGGGGGCCGACTCTGTACCCCTACCACCCCCCATGGCCATCCAGCAACACAGCCTACTGCAGCCTGACGCACAGGACGACAAGGTAAGGGTTAGGGGAGAGGGGAGGTAGAGAATAGGTCAGCCTGACTCTCAGGAGGGTAAGGTGGAGGGGTGGGGAGGGGGGTAAAGGAAAGAGAGCCGAGGTCAACTGGTAGACACATCAAAAATGACAGATCGGTTTATAACCAGTAACAACCCTAAACTACCCCCATTTCAACTACCCTTCATTTGAGAAAGAAGACTGATAATAATATTTGATTAATTCAATGTTTTTTGTTGTTGTTAATAAAAATAGTACAAAATGTACCCTTGAACAAGGCACTTAACCCTAACCCTAACCCTAACCCTTGAACAAGGCACCTAACCCTAACCCTAACCCTAACCCTTGAACAAGGCACTTAACCCTAACCCTAACCCTAGACCTAACCCTAACCCTAACCTTAACCTTAACCCTAACCCTAACCTTAACCCTAACCCTAACCCTAATCCTAACCCTTGAACAAGGCACCTAACCCTAACCCTAACCCTTGAACAAGGCACTTAACCCTAACCCTTGAACAAGGCACTTAACCCTAACCCTAACCCTTGAACAAGGCACTTAACCCTAACCCTAACCCTAACCCTAACCCTTGAACAAGGCACTTAACCCTAATTGCTTCTGTAAGTCTCTCTGGATAAGTGTCTACTAAATGACTACAACGTGAATCGAAGATCTCCCACCCAGCGAACTCATCCTTTCTGTTACGGTTTCTCTCTCCTATGATTTAGTCATGAGTTTGATTATTTTGTTATTATATTCTACAGACAAACATTACATCAATTTGAGTTAGTTGTCTTATCACGTCCTTCTTAGCAGGGGCCATAATTCACAAAACGTCTCAGCGTAAGAGTGCTGATCTAGGATTGGGTCCCTTCTCTTATTCATTACGATGAAAGGCAGAAGTGATCCTACTCGGAGACGACTCTTTGTGAATACAGGCCTCAATGTGTTATGAAACATTGAGGCTGCTATTCGAATAGAAAGGAAATGCACCCGTTACTGTAGCCGTCGTGGAGTCACCTTGTCTTGGTACAGCAGCGTTTTTCTCTGACACTAATTTGTGTTTCTCTTTTTGTTTTTGTTTCCGACTGTATCGTTGGTTTGCTGTCTGTTGACTGTTTACCATGCTGTAGCATTATCTTGATTTATGTCCTGTCTTTGCTTTGTCTCAGTTTCCATACCTCTCCATCTCCTGAAACAATCCTTCCATCTCTCTTTCCCTCCTTTTCTCTTCCCTCGATACTTCAGTTCTCTCTCCTCTCTCTCTCTCACATTCTCTTTCGCTCTCTCTCTTTTCCCCCTATCGGTAACTGTACTATAGACGTAGTGGCTGTTTTTCTTCCGGTTCTTCTTATGAAAGTTAGTTGAAGGACAACAGATGTAGAATTTTTACGCCGTTCCTGTCTTCTAGGTCTTTCTAGGTTTCTCTCTGAGGAAAAGGACACTCTTCCAAACGTCTCTCTCTCTCTCTCTTTTATTCTGCCTGCCTTACTCTCGCTTGCTCTCTCAGCCTCTCTTCTACGCCCAAATCTGCTCACTCTCTGCTCTCAGTATCTGCAGGGCTTTTATTCAACTATAGAATTACTCCCTCTCTCCATCTGTATTTTTAGTTTGGATTATTTTACATTTTATCATCATCAGACTAGTTCCTTCAAAAAACGACATTACATTTTATTATGCACTTTTACATTTATTTTTTTTTAAATTATTTATCTGCCTCGTTGCCTGGTAACTCCTCTGTTTGTTGCGTGATTGCACCCTCAGAATAACTCGGAGGCACACGCAGAACTGAGTAGGTAGAAGTCTCTAGAGGCTGATGCAAGGTCAGTTTTGCGTTCTTTCACACTATTCCGGATAAAATTGGTGCAAACTGATCCTAGATCTGTACCTAAGGGCAACGTCTTGCGTTCGGAACACTCGTACAGACAAACCGATGAATCAGACCCCCCTTACTCCCTCCTCCTCACCCCTCCTCACCCGTCTTCACCCCCTGTGTGCGTTAACCCCATTGCACCGTGTGATTAATTGGCACCTACTGTAAGCCCTGGTGTGGCCAGAGGGTACAGCCCAACACCCCACCACACACAGACCCTTAGTGGGGCACAGCACAGTCTGGAGACAGCACAGCAAGGGTGAGACTCTCTCATACACTTTATTGTCCCTCCTTTCTTTATCAATGTCCTTCTGCAGTGTACAGTTCATATTTAACTCATCTCACATCTTTATTTTGTATTCTCTGATTCTTTAAAGCTCATATCTTACGCTTAACATCTCTTTTTTCTCTTTCAATGGCCAGTTCCAGTTCATTATCGTTTATATATGTTTTCCAATTCCCTTATTATTATTATTATTATTATTATTATTATTATTATTATAATGAGTTCACATCTCATATACTTTCTCTTTTTTACATCTCCTAACATTAACCTCTCTCATTTACACTCTCTTACACTTTCTCTTTTTTACATCTCCTAACATTAACCTCTCTCATTTACACTCTCTTACACATTCTCTTTTTTACATCTCCTAACATTAACCTCTCTCATTTACACTCTCTTACACTTTCTCTTTTTTACATCTCCTAATATTAACCTCTCTCATTTACACTCTCTTACACTTTCTCTTTTATATCTCCTAACATTAACCTCTCTCATTTACACTCTCTTACACTTTCTCTTTTTTACATCTCCTAACATTAACCTCTCTCATTTACACTCTCTTACACTTTCTCTTTTTTACATCTCCTAACATTAACCTCTCTCATTTACACTCTCTTACACTTTCTCTTTTTTACATCTCCTAACATTAACCTCTCTCATTTACACTTTCTCTTTTTTACATCTCCTAACATTAACCTCTCTCATTTACACTCTCTTACACTTTCTCTTTTTTACATCTCCTAACATTAACCTCTCTCATTTACACTTTCTCTTTTTTACATCTCCTAACATTAACCTCTCTCATTTACACTCTCTTACACTTTCTTTTTTACATCTCCTAACATTAACCTCTCTCATTTACACTCTCTTACACTTTCTCTTTTTTACATCTCCTAACATTAACCTCTCTCATTTACACTCTCTTACACTTTCTCTTTTTTACATCTCCTAACATTAACCTGTCTCATTTACACTCTCTTACACTTTCTCTTTTTTACATCTCCTAACATTAACCTGTCTCATTTACACTCTCTTACACTTTCACTTTTTTACATCTCCTAACATTAACCTCTCTCATTTACACTTTCTCTTTTTTACATCTCCTAACATTAACCTCTCTCATTTACACTCTCTTACACTTTCTTTTTTACATCTCCTAACATTAACCTCTCTCATTTACACTCTCTTACACTTTCTCTTTTTTACATCTCCTAACATTAACCTCTCTCATTTACACTCTCTTACACTTTCTCTTTTTTACATCTCCTAACATTAACCTCTCTCATTTACACTCTCTTACACTTTCTTTTGTACTTCTACTTTCTGACTTGCACACCTGTGTAACCTCTTTCCTGCTCTTGTTTTTCAATGTCATAGATTTGACCTCGTTCCTAGGAGACTCATTGCAGACTGTTTTCCCCTTTTGTCACGTTAAGCACTTTCTTTTAGTGATCATAGATTCACTATACCCTTCAACTTCATATCAGAACCTCTTTCTTGTTCTGGTCAACATTGGATCCTTCATTGAGAGCAGAGGATCAAAATACAACCGTAACGGTAACATTGTAGAGGTAGACTAAGAGAGATGACGTCATCGTAAACAAACCAACATCCGACTTAGACATCACCAACATACAGGCTACATTTGTACCTGTCATTAAATGTACTGTATGCCTCAGGAATATTTGGGGATCTATCCAGAAAAAAAAATGTTTTCTTAAATTGTCTTTTCAGTAGTTTTGGGTCCATCTCTCCAGATGAAATGTTTTTAATTTTCTCCCTTGAAAGGGTGTTCCACAAGTGAACTTTTATTGATTGGTTGTTTGATGGATAACTGAACTGGAATGGTATTAAATGAAGCCTTTAGCCAAATCATGTAGTAAGACTACGCTGAGGGGAATATGTTAACACCTTTCTCCCTGCATCCCTGTCCAGAGCTCCTCCCGCCTGTCCGTCCGGCCGTGCAGTTCTGAGACGCCCAGCGCAGCAGAGCTGGTGAGCGCCATCGAGGAACTGGTCAAGAGCAAGATGGTGAGGACTATGG